>NT_177230.1:0-3904 GCF_000188095.3 Bombus impatiens | reverse complement strand
GACGATGCTGTGTCGGAGGAAAGCTAAGGATGGGTGTGTCTAGCGCACGGGACCATCGGATTTGTTGGTGACGATTTTAGTTAGGAGAGTGAGGGAATAGGCTTCGTTGTTAATTGGTTAAACGAAGGGTCTTAACCGCCCTCGAGAGAAAGTGGTTAGTGGGAGGAAAGTTGCAGCATACGTGAGAAAAACTAACTTTCCCTTGTCAAGCCGTGGTAGACAATGGTCTTTAGAAATGCTTCGGAAACAGACGTTTGTTTGGTTTGAAGGACCTCGACTAGGAAATTCCTGAGATTTATGGAAGGTACTTGAGACTATTGAGGGTAGGCAGTGAGTATCCGAAGACATCTGGTTGCCATCTTGCCCGCGGTGTGTGGCCTGGGCTAGGTAGAGTGTTACGCGACGTAACATATGCTTTCCCCTGCACGAATAACTGTATTAATTATTTGCAGGTCACGGAATTGCATTCTTTAATCATGGAAAAATATTCGGAGGAAATCTGAATGATTATTTGTTTCTGACATAATTTAATTAGGGGAGTAACATTTACGTTTAATAAAACGGTCGAGGAAACTTTAAACAGACTGGGAGACGTTGGCATCGAAGTCTATAGTCTCTTAACTTCCTACTCAACTAACTCGATCTTGTCCACCTCTTAATATCCCGAAAAAGAAATCGAATCACTTTAGAAGAGATATTTCACTTGAAGTGAGTTGGCCATCCCATTACAACTCACAATCAGGTCAATGTCTCGGGGCGATGTTCGCAAGCAGCTACTTCCACAAGTCCATTTCCAAGTCTGTCCTCGAGCATCGAAGTAGTTGGAGGAAAAACGAGAGAAGGGAAGCAACTTCCTTGCCCGGATGAATCATTTCGAAGAAAAGGTTACAGTGAGGGTGGCTCATTCCCCGGCAGAGAAAAACTAGACCACTTGTTATGCTTCAGGCATCACTGCCATGACACTCCTTTCATAATTATTACTGTACCGATTCTACGAGAAACTTTCTTATCTGTTCCTGACTAGAATATTAGCTTCTAACCAGCGACGCGGTTCGCAGATTTTTGCTTTATATGCTAGTCGAAGTAAAATCAATTTTTGCGACTAGCCAAAGATCTCACTCCGTCATCAAACACATTATCACGATCGTAATGTCCAACGAAAATTCCAAATTTTCATAAATATTGTCTCAATCACTTTTATTTGATTTCACAAAACCATAATCTCCTTGGTAACTATCCAATTTGCTTTAACGTTATATTCGATCTAAGATTGAAAGACATAATACGCTGTTTACAATTTCCAGCAGTAAACTATGATAAAACTGTTACAGTTTGTGAAATGTTATTAAACTGCTATGAAAATTTGCTCATTTAAAAAGGAAACGATGTTTTTGTTAGAATTTAACAAAGTTTGTAAAAGGTTAAAGTCTTACAGTATATTAGCCAAACTGTGCAGAAAATATGTACATTGTTCCCAGATAAAGTATATATAAGTTTGTTTTAAAAGTGGAGCAAGCTCATTTTTTTGAAACATTCAAACAACGAAAAATCGACGTTTATAAACAGTTTGTGATTCATATCTCAAAATATTTGTTTGTTTTAATCAATTGAAATTTCATTAATAAATAGAATTGCATAGTCATTTATTTTGAAAGTGGTTCAAGTCCATTTCCTGTAATCTGTACCCAGGCCAAACAGTCGAGGCACCAATAACGATCAAAAACAAATTACAGCGAAAATAATCTTAATCACTGTATCCGACATAGCATTGCATGTGCGGATGTGATTTTACACTGACAAATACAGGAATATATACCAAAAATGCAATTCCCGAAACTACTTGCGATCTATTATCGGCATGGTATCTAACAAGTTCAATAGCTTTCGTTTTCTATCCTTCTACTACTCTCTTTTCTCCCATTTATTTCACCGCCACAAGAATATTCACTCATATACATTTGTATACGTGTTACACATTCGTACACATAAAATAGAATGTTTATTAAATTGCGCGTGAAAGGTATCAATTAATGTTGTAAAATTAATTTCTCATCAGCTATATAATAACTTTTAATTAGGAGTTTACGACTAAATCCATCAATTCTGACTTTCTAATACGATTAATTGCTTTTAATAATTTTGGTATACTTTTATTTCATTCTATTTAAATAATATACTCATAGTATACATCTATCCTGTAAAATCTCAGGTGCTAGAAATTAAATACCAACGAAATATGCAAATTTTGCGAGCTACGATCTTCATCTTGCACTTGGATTCTCATAGAATGAAATTTGTCGAGGAGAATAAAAATAAAACAGAAATCAAAAATTCTTTTAGTTATGCTTTCCCCTACACGAATAACTGTATTAATTATTCGCAGGTCACGGAATTGTATTCTTTAATCATGGAAAAATATTCGGAGAAAATCTGAATGATTATTTGTTTCTGACATAATTTAATTAGGAGAGTAACATTTACGTTTAATAAAACGGTCGAAGAAACTTTAAAGAGACTGGGAGACGTTGGCATCGAAGTGTATAGTCTCTTAACTTCCTACTCAACTAACTCGATCTTGTCCACCTCTTAATATCCCGAAAAAGAAATCGAATCACTTTAAAAGAGATATTTCACTTGAAGTGAGTTGGCCATCCCATTACAACTCACAATCAGGTCAATGTCTCGGGGCGATGTTCGCAAGCAGCTACTTCCACAAGTCCATTTCCAAGTCTGACCTCGAGCATCGAAGTAGTTGGAGGAAAAACGAGAGAAGGGAAGCAACTTCCTTGCCCGGATGAATCATTTTGAAGAAAAGGTTACAGCGAGGGTGGCTCATTCCCCGGCAGAGAAAAACTAGACCACTTGTTATGCGCCAGACATCACTACCATGACACTCCTTGCATAATTATTACTGTACCGATTCTACGAGAAACTTTCTTATCTGTTCCTGACTAGAATATTAGCTTCTAACCAGCGACGCGGTTCGCAGATTTTTGCTTTATATGCTAGTCGAAGTAAAATCAATTTTTGCGACTAGCCAAAGATCTCACTCCGTCATCAAACACATTATCACGATCGTAATGTCCAACGAAAATTCCAAATTTTCATAAATATTGTCTCAATCACTTTTATTTGATTTCACAAAACCATAATCTCCTTGGTAACTATCCAATTTGCTTTAACGTTATATTCGATCTAAGATTGAAAGACATAATACGCTGTTTACAATTTCCAGCAATAAACTATGATAAAACTGTTACAGTTTGTGAAATGTTATTAAACTGCTATGAAAATTTGCTCATTTAAAAAGGAAACGATGTTTTTGTTAGAATTTAACAAAGTTTGTAAAAGGTTAAAGTCTTACAGTATATTAGCCAAACTGTGCAGAAAATATGTACATTGTTCCCAGATAAAGTATATATAAGTTTGTTTTAAAAGTGGAGCAAGATCATTTTTCTTAAACATTCAAACAACGAAAAATCGACGTTTATAAACAGTTTATGATTTATAGCTCAAAATATTTGTTTGTTTTAATCAATTGAAATTTCATTAATAACTAGAATTGCATAGTCATTTATTTTGATAGTGGTTCAAGTCCATTTCCTGTAATCTGTACCCAGGCCAAACAGTCGAGGCACCAATAACGATCAAAAACAAATTACAGCGAAAATAATCTTAATCACTGTATCCGACATAGCATTGCATGTGCGGATGTGAACAAATTGTACAAATGCGATTCGGTAAACTATTGTTACGTCTATTAAATTTTAAATTACCAGTACTAAATTGAAGTGGGTAATTATCGATATCTTATTGACCTCACCGATTTCGATAATTTTGGAACATGTTGGGTATGCTCCTGAACAAATTTTCGTTCATGTACAATATATAATCGCGGCTTGGC
>NT_177229.1:0-280 GCF_000188095.3 Bombus impatiens | reverse complement strand
AGTCCATTAAATGTGCAGTGTAAAATGGAGTTCAACGAGCGCTTAAACGTCGATGTATCTCCAACGGGAAGGAAATGACATTTAGTTTTTTTCGGAATCGACGAAATCTTGGGGTGTTCTGAGCTATTTTGTTTGTTTCGACGCTTAAATGGTAGTGCATTGCATTTGCAGTGTAAAATGGAGTTCAACGAGCGCTTAATCGTCGCTATATCTCCAACGGGAAGGATATGACACATAGTCTTCTTCAGAATCTACGAAATCTTGGGGTTTTGCGAGATAT
>NT_177228.1:0-1042 GCF_000188095.3 Bombus impatiens | reverse complement strand
TTTCTACATTCTCTTCTACCGAAATTTAACAGATTAACTTTGTAATTATTTTTTAGCATTCATTACTAACTGATATATATCCACATTGTAGGCAACCTTCAACACGACACACTAACCATGTGCGTATCCACAGAACGACTGTGCGGTGCCTCGTGTCGGTCAACCGCTATTATTTAGAATTGCTTACAGTACTGCTCGTTGATTGGCTACAATTCAGCAGTACAACATGGTACCTGCGCACATCCTTGCGCGATTATATAAGAATATAAATGTATAATATTTGTACTTTAAGAGTGATTAATAGATATCATTGTATGTACAATTTTGTAGAGTACAATTAGATATGTAAGTACAATTTTAACAAGCCGTCTTAACAAGATCTTTATGAACACATCATACATCAAATGTGATACATGCAAAGTATGTATAACATTTAAGATACATGTATGTATGTATAGTGAAAAACAAAACTGTTCGTACAGTTGGAATGTAAAAATAAAAAGAGCAATATTTCCTACATTATTCAAGTATATGTACACCATAAGAGACATTTATATAAATAATGTAATTGTATGATAAATGTATACAAACATTGACATTAATCATTGTTAAGGAAAATCAATATAAATGTCCTTTATATTGTCGCTAGTAATGATCGAGTTTATTTGTTGACCAGTGACTCATCGGCTTATTCTGTTTTTGCCGAGCACCCGCGTTTTTGTGTCTTGGCGCCAAACTCAACCTAGGCAGTTTTTGCTTTATCTTGGTCTAGGCTTTAGAACACGGACTTACTCATACAAGAGCCCATCTGTTTTTGCCTATCGACTAAAAATCTTCAACTGTGTGTGAATACGGTTAATGCTTCTGAATCATTTTATCCTTCTCTCATCTACGAGTAGCCGCAAGTTCAGCTACTTTTATCCCACGAACGCTCTACACTGACTATGAAGCATTTTTCGCCGGTTCAACTCCGTAAAACTAACGACACATACGTCCATTAGTAATCAATTTCGTAATTTCGATCGCTATATACTATAAACAG
>NT_177227.1:0-755 GCF_000188095.3 Bombus impatiens | reverse complement strand
TATAAAAGTAGATTCAGAAAATAATGTAGCTGATATTTTAACGAAGGTTCGAGGGAGAAACAAATTTGAAAATTTTAGATTACTTTTAAGAATGGTTTGATTGACTTATAAAAGGAAATGAATATGCAGCACAAAAAATTAAGGAGGTGTGTTGAGATATGTATAATTTTCTGTGCTGGACTGAGTTAAATGCGTAGTAGAGATACTTGTGTGTTTAAGCAGCGCCGGGCACGGATAGTATGTAACGTCAATTTTATCATAGGCCACCGCTCACCCTCAATTACCCCAGGGACCCACCATAAACCTAAACTTTTTAAGTTTATTATTTCTGTTATCTGTTTATGGATGGTCCTTGAAACAGCCCTTAGCTTGTTATGCGTCCCTACCAATTACGGGGAAAGCAGGTAGTTACTTAATGGGAAAACCCCAATACTTGACTAACGAAAAAGCTGGTTTTTCCCATAAACAATATTACCTACTAACCACGTTGGTAGGAGGCTTTCTCCTCCTATCTTCATCTATTAACATGACCTATAACCAATTGGCATCGTGGATCGTTACCCTTACTTTTCCTAACGGAAGGTGCGAACAGCGAATCCGCGTTGTTAATTAAAGAGGGCATACCACATCGAGCTTTCCTCCGTAATGAGAAGAGAACACCTGGGAAATATAGACAAAATCATCGAACACTGAACATCTCTCCGATCTGTGTAAACCTGTGCTGTGCTAGAAAATAAAGACAATAGTTGTGTTAC
>NT_177226.1:0-812 GCF_000188095.3 Bombus impatiens | reverse complement strand
GCGACTCTCGCGCTATGTGTACACTGCCGCGTTAGGCGTTAGTTTTAAACTGACTGTGGCTCTTTTTCTAATAGGGACGAAAAGTTCGATGACGAAAAGTTCGATGTGGGTGTGCCCCTGTGCCTAAAGAACGCTGATTCGTTGTTCCCACTTTCGTTAGGAAAAGTGAGGGTAACGAACCGCGGTGTTGATTGGTAATGACCTGCCCTACTGCTCGAAGGGATGAGTAGGAAGTCTCCTACCATCGTGGTGGATAGATGACCGTATTTGTGAAGAAAACCCAGCTCGTTTTATTAGAAGGCTATTCGGATTTTCCTAATGGGCGCATACCCGCTTTCTCCGTGTCTTAAGTGCGCGTAATAAACCCAAGGACCTGTGGCGACAAGGACCATGGAACTTTCCAACGTCTCCGTGATACAAAGCGCTACGCTACGCCGTCAAAACGCGACACGACGCACTCAATCTGTCATCGATATCTCCACGCTCCTTCAGCCGATTTCTCGGAAGGGCATACACGCGCCAGCCACGAGGGCGCTTATAACGAACGCACGCCAGTGGGGATATCGATGGGCAACGAAGAAAAGAATCAGTTCGGTCGGAAAAATAAGCACATTCGACCACGAGCCGCGAGACGCGAAAGACAAAAGAAACGGGTACGCTTTTATCGAGAAATCAACCGAACGACGCTATTATTTATCGGCGTTAAGAACCAGCCGACGTTAATCGCAAATTGTCAGTTTTTGTTACCTGGTTTAATACCTGGTTTAAACGTTATTGGTTAAATATAGCCTAGTGTACTTCAGTACCTTTCA
>NT_177225.1:0-544 GCF_000188095.3 Bombus impatiens | reverse complement strand
CAGTGGTATATAACTTTTCTATTTGCATATAAATTTCATAAAATTTACATATAAGTTATATGAAGTTTGCCGAAAATGACAACGTGAGTTCGTACTCGCCACCCATATGCAGATGCGTTAGTTATAAGAAATAGTAACTAGAAGATAATCCTAGTTACAATCGATAGATTTAATCCATAGGCTCAAGATGCTTTTTTGTTTTTATCCCTAGTTTTGTAAGCTCGTGCAATAAAGGCTTTTTTCGCTCACAACGGTGTGATAGATTAATCCATTCAATAAAATAATAACTATTCTGATCTTACCTCTGGGTATAGAAATAACAACAAGGTTATGTAAAAATACAATTTTTGAATCAATATAAGATTGACTAAATTTTTTAAAATGCTTTTAATTATATAGTAATCTACAGTGGTATATAACTTTTCTATTTGCGTATAAATTTCATAAAATTTACATATAAGTTATATGAGGTTTGCCGAAAATGACAACGTGAATTTGTGCTCGCCACCCATATGCAGATGCGTTAGTTATAAGAAATAGTAAC
>NT_177224.1:0-1195 GCF_000188095.3 Bombus impatiens | reverse complement strand
CGCTTAACGACCTGTTAAAACGCGCGAAAACGGGCAACGCGCCCATCAAGTGGTCCAAGCACGCGGAAAACAGCTTCGAAGAATCTACACGTGCCCTCGCGGATGCCACGATGCTAGCGCATCCGATACCCGGTGCACCCGTCAGCCTTACGGTAGAGGCGTCTGACTATGCAGTAGGCACCTTTTTATCCAACGCGCGAACAACAAACCGTTGTTTGGATTTGCCGTTAGGATTTGCCACAAAATCTATAACACCGGCGCAACAAAAATATAGTGCCTACGATCGCGAACTGCTTGCGATGTACACCGCTGTAAATCGCTTCCGACACGCCGTTGAGTGTAGAGACTTCATAATCTATACCGACCGCAAACCTCTCACTTATGCATTTCTTCAAAAACTGGAAAACTGTTCGTCACGACAATTTCGTTATCTAGAATATATAGCACAGTTTACAACGGACATCCGGTAAGTTAAAGGCATAGACAATGATGAGGCCTACACGCTATCCCGTATCGAGACAGTTGAAAACTCGGTAGATCATCGAACGTTAGCAGCAGCGCAAGAAAGCGACAATGAACTACGCCAAACCCTCAACTCTGACTCTCGCGCGTTACTGCTTGAAAAAATTCGATTTTCCGACGTGGAAATATTTTGCGACATTTCGACCGGAAGCTTGCGGCCGTTCGTACCGAAACCGTTACGACGCAACGTATTTCAGTCGTTACACGGACTTTCTCATCCGGGGATACGAGCTACGCAAAAACTGGTGACGACACGCTTTGTCTGACCGTATGTACTAATTCTAAAATCTCGTGTTCTCTACTACGGTTATTTTGGAAGAGTAAATTGTGCATTTTGTTTTAGATACATGTTCCACTGTTTAATTGTACTTGCTCAAATTTTTCTAGTATTCCCTCGACTCGAATAAAAGTTTACATGTCCTAAGATCTTGTGACATTTTTCCTTATTTGTCATTCTTCCTACATTTTTAGTGTGTGTTCGGTATCTGGAGTGGTCGACTGGTAATTACCGCGGCGATTTATGTGAACCAGATGCGATCCTCGGGCAGGACGACCGTCATGGGTCTACGCCACCCTAGTGCGGACCCATCATAAACAGTGGGACAGTCAAGGTACTTTAGGACCGCACGGAAAAACCGCATAAAGCACGTAACTTCTTTATTTTATGGTACAT
>NT_177223.1:15877-18582 GCF_000188095.3 Bombus impatiens | reverse complement strand
ATTTATTAATTAATTTGAGACTCACTTTTGGTTAATTGGTTCTTCATTGTTTATCCTTAGTCGAGTTATGAAATTATAGGTTATGTTGTACTCTTTATATTTACTATTTCGTTAGAGTATCTATTTTAACTTTATTATCTCTTATTTGCCCTCGTATACTAATTCTCTATATATGACTACATTTAATTAAACTTTTACTTAAACAATTTCCATTTTCGTTGTATCGTGCGTTCGTTTTGGATATTCGAATTCTCACTCGCGTTATTTGTATATTGCGGTTTTCCGTTTTTTCGTTACTGCACGTGCGTAGCGCGGGACGTGCCACCCCCCTCTTGAGGTTCAAATTTCCTTCGGAAATTTGACTGATGGCATCCTTGAGCTCGTTCGGAGCGGATGTAGTGGCTGTTGGTATTTGATTCACTGTACTGGTCGGTGTGATTGATATTCCTTGTAATCCTAATAATATCGAATTCCTCAATCGTTGGAACAATATATCTGTTCCCTCCAGTGTCTTGCCTGGAAGATAAAATCTTTCTTGATTTTTCTATATCAGTGCTTCAACATTCCTTCTTTCTTCTACGTTTAAATGTTCCAATCGCAACAATTCCATTATTTTGTCGAACCTTGTTTCTTTAGATACTGAAATAACGTTGCACGTAGTATGAGAGAGCGAAGTGTGAATTATAAATTCTTTAATTACCATTGTAGGTATGGTAAATTCGTAATTCCTCGATGTGGTATTAATTACTCTTAGATAACCCCGTCCCTTATGGTTTCTCACAACCGCGTTTCCGAAATAGACTCCCTTAATCGGTTCCATTTTGGGAATAAATCCCTTGTTTGCCTCCGGGTTTGCAATATTTATTGTACATGGTACCGAACTTCGTTTCGGCACAATTATTGTATCGAACGGGATGTAAATACTTCACCATTTAATGTGTTTTGTTCGTAATCCAGACGAGCTTTGCATCCTGCAAAAATTCGGATCCTAAGGTTCCGTCTTGATCGATCAGCAATGATTCATCTACATGAAAGTAACTGAATGGCCCGCAACCTGTATTATTGTCTGCCCTAGGTTGACCAGGCTCGTTGCCGTAATTCCTCGAAATTTAATTGATTTTTGCTCGTTGATGATTGCTGATTCGGGTAAGGCAGGTTTCTTGATAATATTGATTTCTGATCCGGAGTCTAATAGTAAATTTGTTTTAGTTTTTAAGTATAGGGAGACTATTCGTGCAGTTGGAGTATTTGGAGAATCGTTTGGGTTTATATATGTCGGAGTCAGGTTGGCATTCTATGAACCTTTACTTACTTTACCGTCGCGGATGTGGCTAATATTTATCAGTACGAATGTGAGCACTACAAGAGGCTATGAGTAATGGCAATAGGATGTTCGAGATGATGGTGACAACGAATTCAGGTTCGATAACGAAACCACGGTCCATGGGATGACCAGTATCAGCGTAACTCACTCGGCAATTCGTCCAGCGACTAACTAACTAAAAACTCACCCAATCCAGATGAACCTGCCCTTATATACTCCTGTCCCGCTTCTCGGGACAACCCCTGTTTTTAAGAAGAGTCATAACATCATTCCGTACCTCTGTCAGGTACGCGGCCCTCCCCTGACCGTGGCTACGTCTGGTGTCCCGCTATGTCACCTTAAACCTGAACCCATCGTCGTAAAGCCAGGTTGGAACATTGAAAGTTATTTTCCTTATTTTTATTGCGTAAGCATTAAAATCTTGACTATGGTGATGGGGGGTTTCCCCAGCATTCCCGACGGAAAATCCCGCTGTCCTTCCATCTCCGACACGGCCATTCTAGGCAGTTTCTGTCTGGAGTTTGATTCCTAATACAACGTGTGTCCCATTATATCGACATCTCCAAAGTACAATTCTATGTGATTTCTAGGGAGAACAATACAACCGATCCACACCTTCGTCAGGTAAAACGTTTATCTACGTTCGGCGACCAGTTATCACCTCGAACCCACTTTCGCTTTCACAAATATCAAACAATTACAAATGACAATTGCTTAATTACAGTTACGATAGGCTAAAGCATTAGAAGGCTTCCTCAAAAATTGCAAAGGGAAGGCTCCAGTTTTCCTTTCATCTCCGACATATATATATATATAATGTCGGGTTCACGTCAAGAATAGGGTTAGGGGCGTCAAATGAATCTTCACGAGAATTAGCCATTGGTACGGTACACATAGGTGTAGTTTATTGCAATGACAGAATTATTACAGTCTTGACAATTGATCACGGCTGTTTGGCACTCGCGACACTAGTGACGATGGTCTCAGGCTCAATAACGAATCCGCGGCCAACGGGATGACAAAAAAACGTACTCACAAAGTCTAAGTCTGATTCTTTCTTAGTAAAACGTGAAATAATCACTGATCGCGAAGATGTTACTCTTTAATTGATGAGATCGCGCGAGAGAATGCCTTTCCCGTCCCGACGATGCCACAGAGGAAAACTATATTGGGGTGTGTCTAAGGACACGAGATCATCGGATTCGTCGAGAAAAGCCTTCGTTCGTGGAGAAAAGCCTTCGTGCAGAAAGTAGGGGAAATTGGCGTTGCTGCTAATTGGTCAATCTCCATATCGGTGGTTAGAAGAAGATGCTAGCCACCCTCGAGGGAAAGTTGCTAGTGGGAGGCGGCGCTCGTTGAAAAATAGGTCTCCCCTATTTTC
>NT_177223.1:13324-15163 GCF_000188095.3 Bombus impatiens | reverse complement strand
CTAAATTCTAAGATTTATGACGGGCCCTCAGGCTAGTTGAACATGAACTGCGGAGACGCATCGACATCTGGCAATCATCTTACTCGAAGAATAGGGTCTGCGTCTGGCAAGCCACGGGACAGAGACCGCTGGAATATTTACTGTCGCGTGCCGCTACAAATATTTCTGTTAAGGAGAGCTATAGAATTACTCCATACCTTTGTTAGACAAAGCGTTCATCCCTTGACCGTAGCTACGTTCGGCGACTGGCTGTCGCCTCGAGCCCAAGCTCATTATCACAAATCTCGAACTAATACAATCGGATCGAGGGACGACAATTGTTTAATTATGCCTATGACAGCATCTAGATTACGGTGTTAAGGGATTTCCCCGAAGTTCCAAAGGAGAGGCTTCGATGTTCTTTCATCTCCGACATATATATGACTACATTTAATTAATCTTTTATTAAAAAATTTCCATTTTCGTTGTATCATCCGTTCATTTTGGATATTCGAATTGTCACTCGCGTCATTTGTATATTGCGGTTTTCCGTTTTTTCGTTACAGCACGTGCGTAGCGCGGGACGTGACAACACATCGAGCATTTTCGTCAATCGTATTTTGCACCTAAGATTATTTTACACTCAGTAAAGAGTTATCTCGTTGACCGTGGATTCATTTGAGCCCAAAAAGCATTGTTAATAGTGTTCATTACATCTATTATTCGTAAATCATATTATTCATTAATTTTACTATTCGTTAAGCATATTATTCATTAGACTTGTTATCTGTTAAACCTTATTATTCGTACAATTTATCATTCACTAACTTTATTGTTCATCAAACTTATTATTCATTAGACTTATTATTTGTTAAGCTCTGTGATAGTCTTGTATATACGTGTAAATATAATCTCTGCTTTGTGAAACGATGGCTAGTCCACGCGAAGAGTTGTCACGCGCCCAAAATTCCGATCATAACCCGACATGTATGTCGGAGAAACGTTGAGGATGGGGTTGGGAGCGTTAGATGATTCTTCATTGAAATTAGCCATCGTTGCGGTATAGTAACAGTACGGTTTATTAACACAAGTATGGGTAACACAGGTTCGACAATCAAACACGGCGATTAAGCGCTTGCGGTACTAGTGACAATGATCTCAGGTTCGATAACGAATCCACGGTCAACGGGATGATAGATGAACGTTCTCACGAAATCTAAGTCTGAATAATTGCTGATTGTAAAGACGTTACCCTTTAGTCGATGAGATCGCAAGAAAGAATACCTTTCCCGTCCCGATGATGCCACAGAGGAAAACTATAATGGGGTGTGCCTAAGGATACGAGATCATCGGCTTCGTCGAGAAAAGCCTTCGTTCAGAATGTAAGGGAAATGGGCGTTGCTGCTAATTGGTCAATCTCCATATCGGTGGTTAGAAAAAGATGCTAGCCGCCCTCGAGACAAAGTTGATAGTGGGAGACGTTGTTCGTTGGAAAAATAGGTCTCCTCCATCTTCTCGTAGTTGGGACAAAGACTGTTTGTTTGAAGGACTTAAGATTTATAACGGGCCCTCAGGCTAGTTGAACATGAACTGCGGAGACGCATCGACATCTGGCAATCATATTACTCGAAGAATAGGATCTGCGTCTGGCAAGCCACGGGACAGAGACCGTTGGAATATTTACTGTCGCGTGCCGCTACAAATATTTCTGTTAAGGAGAGCTATAGAATTACTCCATACCTTTGTTAGACAAAGCGTACATCCCGTGACCGCGGCTACGTTCGGCGACTGACTGTCGCCTCGAGCCCAAGCTCACTATCACAATTCTCGAACAATTACAATCGGATTGAATAACTACAA
>NT_177223.1:10399-12775 GCF_000188095.3 Bombus impatiens | reverse complement strand
TGGGGTGTGTCTAAGGACACGAGATCATCGGATTCGTCGAGAAAAGCCTTCGTTCAGAAAGTAAGGGAAATTGGCGTTGCTGCTAATTGGTCAATCTCCATATCGGTGGTTAGAAAAAGATGCTAGCCGCCCTCGAGACAAAGTTGATAGTGGGAGACGTTGTTCGTTGGAAAAATAGGTCTCCTCCATCTTCTCGTAGTTGGGACAAAGACTGTTTGTTTGAAGGACTTAAGATTTATAACGGGCCCTCAGGCTAGTTGAACATGAACTGCGGAGACGCATCGACATCTGGCAATCATCTTACTCGAAGAATAGGGTCTGCGTCTGGCAAGCCACGGGACAGAGACCGCTGGAATATTTACTGTCGCGTGCCGCTACAAATATTTCTGTTAAGGAGAGCTATAGAATTACTCCATACCTTTGTTAGACAAAGCGTTCATCCCTTGACCGTAGCTACGTTCGGCGACTGGCTGTCGCCTCGAGCCCAAGCTCATTATCACAAATCTCGAACTAATACAATCGGATCGAGGGACGACAATTGTTTAATTATGCCTATGATAGCATCTAGATTACGGTGTTAAGGGATTTCCCCGAAGTTCCAAAGGGGAGGAAATCATCTTACTCGAAGAATAGGGTCTGCGTCTGGCAAGCCACGGGACAGAGACCGTTGGAATATTTACTGTCGCGTGCCGCTACAAATATTTCTGTTAAGGAGAGCTATAGAATTACTCCATACCTTTGTTAGACAAAGCGTTCATCCCTTGACCGTAGCTACGTTCGGCGACTGGCTGTCGCCTCGAGCCCAAGCTCATTATCACAAATCTCGAACTAATACAATCGGATCGAGGGACGACAATTGTTTAATTATGCCTATGATAGCATCTAGATTACGGTGTTAAGGGATTTCCCCGAAGTTCCAAAGGGGAGGATTCGATGTTCTTTCATCTCCGACATATATATGACTACATTTAATTAATCTTTTATTAAAAAATTTCCATTTTCGTTGTATCGTCCGTTCGTTTTGGATATTCGAATTGTCACTCGCGTCATTTGTATATTGCGGTTTTCCGTTTTTTCGATACGGCACGTGCGTAGCGCAGGACGTGACATTTGATAATGTAGTTACACATAGGATTTATTCAATTTTTAAAAATGTTAAGGTTTCTATTAATTTCTAATATACCTATTACCATATAGTAATGTGTTATATTGTATTAATTATTATTTATTCTTTCTTCGTTATGATCTTCTATTTGTATTAAATATTTACTTTTTTCATCGAAAATATAATTTATTTTGTAACACCTAGTTGCTATACGTGTTGATTATCCAAAATGGCCGCCAGTGAATGTCCCCAGTATATGGTGACTTTTATTGATGTCGAATCTATAATTTATTTGTTAATCATTCGTGACTTATTTTAGTATTTGACGTATAATTGAAGTGGGAATAATATTATTTTGCATTTATTTGATGTGTATAATTATTGCATGTATTCCGATGCGCACGTGTAAGAGCTATGACAATCTAAGATGGCTGCTGGCGAATGTCTACAGTAAGAGCATAGTGACG
Organism: Bombus impatiens; assembly: GCF_000188095.3. NCBI lineage: Eukaryota > Metazoa > Arthropoda > Insecta > Hymenoptera > Apidae > Bombus > Bombus impatiens. Next base: position 11,203 of record NT_177223.1, on the reverse strand, counting down.
AATCTTTAATTTCTTTAAAATCGAAATAATCCGCAAACCGGATGACGTGCGCTTTATTTGGTAGCAAATGTGGTGTTTAACGCGCATCGAACTGTCGACATCTCCAATGGAAACAGAGATACGTGCAATTGAATATTTCAGGCAGAATCTCCAAAATGACAACTACGCTGGATTAGACAGGACATAGAGTTGACATTGCGCAAACCGGCTGATGTGCGCTCTATTTGGCAGCAAATTTGGGATACAAGGCGCATCGAATTGTCGAGATATCACCAATAGCAGCAGAGATACGCTGAATTGAATATTGAAGCCTGAATATGCATGTCGGGTGTACATTAAAATTAGGGTTAGGGGCGTAAAGCGAATCTTCGTTTGGATTACACGTCATCGTTATGCAATAGAGAAGACATTGGCTAGTGCAAATACGATTACCATAGAACCGGACAAGTAACCGTGGTAATTAGATACTCGAGAGACTAATGACAATGATCCTAGGTTCAATAACGAATCCGCGGACAACGGGACGGTAGTCATACGCACTCGCAAAATCTAAGTCGGGTTCTGTGTTAATATTCGCTGACCGTAAGGAGTCAATCCTTTTTTGTCGATGAGACCGCAAGAGAGAATGACTTTCCGTCCCGGTGATACCCCAGAGGAAAACTATAACGGGGTGTGTCTAAGGACACGAGATCATCGGATTCGTCGGGGACATCCTACGTTCGGAAAGTAAGGGAAACTGACGTTGCTGCTAATTGGCCAATCTGCATATCGGTAGTTAGAAAAGGATGCTAGCTGCCCTTGAGG
>NT_177223.1:6932-9704 GCF_000188095.3 Bombus impatiens | reverse complement strand
GCCGCTACAAATCTTTCTTTTAAGGAGAGCTATAGGATTACTCAATGCCTTTGTTAGATGGAGAGTTCGTCCCGTTGACCGCGGCCACGTTCGCCGACTAATTGTCGCCTTGAGCCCAAGCTCATTGTCACAAGTCTCAAACAAATACAATTGGTTAGAATGACGGCAAATCGTTTAGTTACAACTGCAGATTTTAATTACAATGTTTTTATGGATTTTCCCGAGGTTTCAGAGGGAAGGCACCGGTGTCCTCTTATCTCCGACATGCATAACTGTAACAACATTATATTTGACCTTGACCCCAGTTGAAATAATGTAAACAGGAGCAGGTGCGCTGTATTTGGCAGCAAATGTGGAGTATAACGCGCATCGAATTGTCGAGATAGCACCAATATCAGTGAAGATAAGTTCTATGCAATATTGAATCCTGAATATGCAGTACTGGAATAAGATTAGATTTGAACTCGACCGAGTTGACATAAAGTAATAAGGAGCAGGTATGCTGTATTTGGCAGCAACTGTGGAGTGCAACCCGCATCGAATTGTCGACATACCACCAATAGCAGCGGAGATACGTTTAATTGAATACCTGTGCCTAAATATGCTAAAGTACAATTACAATGGGTTTGACAGAACACAGAGTTAACATTGCGCAATCCGGCTGATGTGCGCTGTATTTGGCAGCAAATGTTGGGTATAACGCGCTTGGAATTGTCGGGATATCGCCAATGGCAGTGTAGATACGTTCAATTGAATAAAGAAGTCTGAATATGCAGTACTGCAATAACATTGGATTTGATCTCGATCCGAGTTGCCATAGTGTAACCAATTGCAGGTCCACTGTATTTGGCAGCAAATGTGGGGTACAACGCGCTTTGAATTGTCGAGATATCACCAATAGCAGCGGAGATATGTTTAATTGAATACTTATGCCTCAATATACTAAACGGCAATTACACAGGATTGGGCAGGGACCAGGCTTGACATAGCGAAAACCGGCTTGTGCGCTCTGTATTTGGCAGGAAATTTGGAGTTGAACGCGTATCGAATTGTCTTGATACCACCAATAGCAGCGGGGTACGTTTATTTGAATACTGAAGGTAAATATGCAAAATTGGAATTACAAAGGATTTGGCAGGGTCCGAGGTTGACATAACGAAAACCGGCTAAAGCGCGCTGTATTTGGCAGCAGGATTTGACGGAACACAGAGTTGACATTGCGCAAACCGATTGATGTGTGCTGTATTAGAGCAGCATATGTGGAGTGGAGCGCGCATCGAATTGTCGACATATTACCAATAGTAGCGGAGATACGTCCAAATGGATTTTAAAGCCTGAATATGTAGAACTTCAATAACATTGAGTGTGACCTCGATCCGAGTTGACATAATGTAAACAGCAGCACGTGCGCTGTATTTGGCAGCAAATGAGGAGTATGACGCGCATCGAATTATAGACATATCTCCAATGGAAACGGAGGAACGTTCTAATGAATATTTAGCGTAGAATCTGCAAAATTGCAACTGCGCTGGATGTGACAGGACACAGAATTGACATAGCGCAAACCGGCGCAAGGGTGCTGTATTTGGTAGCGTATGGGGAGTATAACGCGCATCGAGTTGTCGACATACCTCCAATAGCAGCGGAGATACATTTATTTGAATACTGCAGGCTAAATATGCAATACTGCAATTATAATGGATTTGGCAGGAACCAGGGTTGACATAGCGCATACCGAACGATGTGCGCAGTATTTGGCAGCAAATGTGGAGTAGAACGCGCAACGTACTGTCGAGATATCAGCAATAGCAGTGTGGATACATTCAATTGAATATTGAAGCCGGAATATGCAGTATTTGAGAAACATTGGATTTGACCTCAACTCGAGTTGACATACAGCATACAGGAGCATGTGCGCTGTGTTGGGCAGCAAATGTAGAGTATAACGCGCGTCAAATTGTCGACATATCTAAAATGGAAACGGAGATACGTTCAATTGAATATTTAAGGTAGAATCTGCAAAATTGCAATTGCGCTGGATTTTGCAGGGCACAGAGTTGATGTAACGTAATAAATGACGAGGTAATATATATGTCGAGTCGAGTCCGAGTTTGGGCCCGAGTCGTCCTCGTGGCGAGGGCTTGGGACAGGTAATGATTCTTCACTGAAGCTATCCATCTTTTTTTTTACACCACTGACGTGACTTTTATTGACACAAAAATGTTACAAAGTTGACGCAAAGTCACGATGATCACACACTCGCGACACTAGTGACAATGGTCATAGGTTCGCTAACGAATCCGTACGTACTCGCAGAATCTAAGTCGGATTCTTTGTTAATATTCACTGACCGTAAGGCGTTAATCTTTTCGTCGATGAGATCGCAAGAGAGAGAGAGAGAGCGAGAGCGAGAGAGAGAGAGAGAGAGAGAGAGAGAAATCTTTTGAACGTCATGAACGCCATTCCTTACCGGAGAACGATGCAAAAACTGATTGAGGAGAGAAAGAGGGAGAGAGAGAGGGAGGGAGAGAGAGAGAGAGAGAGAGAGAATGACTTTCCGTCCCGGCGATACCTCAGAGGAAAACTATGATGGGGTGTGTCTAAGGACACCAGATCATCGGATTCGTCGGGGATAGCCTACGTTCAGAAAGTAAGGGAAATTGACGTTGCTGCTAATTGGTGAATCTCTATATCGGTAGTTAGAAAAGGATGCTAGCTGCCCTTGAGGGAGGGTTGCTAGTGGGAGACGTCGTTCGTGGAAAAATAGGTCTC
>NT_177223.1:0-6903 GCF_000188095.3 Bombus impatiens | reverse complement strand
GTTCGTAGAAAAATAGATCTCTCCTGTCTTCCCGTAGCTGGGACAAAGACTGTTTGTCTGTTTGAAGGACTTTAGGTAACTAGATCTTAGTGTTTATAACGGTCCACGGGCTAGCTGATCACGTACTGCGGAGACGCATCGGCATCTGGTAACCATCATACCCGAAGAATAGGATCTGCGTGTGGCGAGCCACAGCACAGAAACCGTTGGAATGTTTACTGTCACGTGCCGCTACAAATATTTCTTTTAAGGAGAGCTATAGAAATACTCAATGCCTTTGTTTGACGGAGGGTTCGTCCCGTTGACCGCGGCTACGTTCGGCGACTGATTGTCGCCTCGAGCCCAAGAATCATTGTCACATATCTCAATCAAATACAATTGGGTAGAATGACGGCAAATTGTTTAATTACAACTGTGGATTTTAATTACAATGTTTTTATGGATTTTCCCGAGGTTTCAGAGGGAAGGCGCCGGTGTCCTCTTATCTCCGACATATATATGTAGCGGCACGCGAGCAGGACAATTCAAATCCTGTTGTTGTTTTGTTTCGGAGTATCATGACCGTTAGGTCACAGGTATTCCAAGGAGTAGTGAACTCCGAGCAAAACAATGTCGCCTCTACTTTCAACCGTCAAACGCAATCGAGTTCAAATTTTCCGACTGTCCCCCGACCAGTATAAATAAACAGAAAAAGTTCATCGATCGCAGCAGAAGCATTCGGACGCATAAGAAGTATATACGGAGTTTCTTGAGATAACGCGTATTTATTTCGTAAAATATATCATACCTGGACTTGTGCTTTGTGTTGAATTAATTTACATACATAAAATATATAATTAACAAGTTGCTCACAAAAAAGACAGTTTGCCTATATTATTTCGTGATATCCGAAAAGATCAATCCTCCTATATAATATAAAAAAAGGCGAATGAACAACAGCCCGTTCGTATACCTTATTCACAAGTTACACTTCAATAGCAAAATACAGACTGATTTACTGACTAAAGGACTGGGATCTTTACCTCCTCACTATGATTCACATATCTTACGCGTGGGAATCCGGCTACTGTCTATTCTCACTGCTATCGTATGCCCAGGTGTTATATGTGTAGAGGATTGATCTTTTTAGATATCACGAATAACAGACGCTCTGTTTGTGAGCAATTTATTAAAGATATTAATTCAACACAAAGCACGAGTCCAGGTATAATAACTCTTGCGAAATAAATACGCGCTTTTTGAAGAAACTTCGTATATACTTCTGATGCGTCTGTATGCTTATACTGCGATCGCAGTACTTCCTCGCTCGTCATTTCGTTTGTTTATTTATACTGGTCGGGGACAGTCAGAAAGTTTGAACTCGACTGCGTTTGACGGTTGAAAGTAGCGGCGACATTGTTCTGCTCGAAGTTCATTACTCCTTACAATACCTGTGACCTAACCTGCTCGCGTGCCGCTATATATGCATATGCTGAGGTTGGCGGATTCCTGTCTTCTGGGCGACGTTACATGCCCCCTTCGTAGAGTGAAGTTAGTCCTCTAAGTTCTTGCGTTTCTTCAGAATCAATGGATGAAATTTGGCCTTGGGAGGTGTTGATAATTCAAAACTTACTCTTGATTCTCTTTCTGTTCCAGGTTGTGCAGGTAATTTCGGTGTGTAAATGTTTATAGGGGGCGGAAGGTGTTGCAATACTAACGTTAGGTGTGTTATTAACAGTGTTTTTCTTAATTTTGCAGCAAAATATGTGAATACATAGTTTTTACAGTCCTATCTTATTAATCAGATACAAGCATATGAGTCCAATGGATATGATATATATCCTATTATTTGCAACGTAGTGAGACCCAAAGTTTTAATTTGTGTCATTCTGTGCGAAAAAGTTAATTGATTGGCTCTATCTCCTATTTGATTATTCTGTGCGAAAAAGTTAATTGATTGGCTTAATTGATTGGCTCTATCTCCTATTTGATTCAAGGTATCAGTATAACCGTTTAGGTTGCTTATTATTATAGGAGTCTTTTCTAAGGTATCGAACATTGAGGATAAATCTACGTCATTAGTTATATTTAGAATTTTGATCTTAATATCGTAAGAAATGCTCTTAGGATTGCCACTGATTGTCATATGGTTGTCTCCACACAATATATCTACAGTTATTCTAGTTTCCAACAGAGAGGGCTGCTTCAGTTTGACAATTTGATATCCTTCTTTAGAGAATATATTGAGTTCTATTTGTTTTTCTGGTACAGTTATGTAGCGATTTTCGTTTTTGAGTGGTACAAAAGTTATTTCTACGATCTTATAGACTGTGAATTTACAAAATCCCATGGTATTGTCTACACTAATTCTTTCAGATGCGCAGTCGTGTTTTGAACGTCTATCATGTATGAGTTGAGTTTGTTTGCAAATGTACAATTCGTGTTTGATTCGACATTGCTTGTCCAAATACATCTGATCTACATTCATATAAGTTAATCCTGAGGTGCTGAGAAATGCTTCGTTCTTTTGAGTCGGTATGGGGTATACCTGTTCTATTTTCCATTCTGAGTCAATTATTATTGGAAGTGAAATTTTAAAGAAGATCTTTTCGCTTTGGACAAACAATGTGAGTGTAGAGACGTCTAAAATGTTTTGGAATTTATTTTCTTCTGGTGAAAATCCTTCATTTATGATGTGATTTCCTAAAACCTTAGCGTATTGTTCTAAGAAAATGTGATGATTTATAATCTGCGGGCTAATAATTCCTTGTTTTCCTAGTAAAATTAAATTGAATATTTCATCAAGTTGAAAGTGTAGATCTGACAAAGCGCTTTCTATAGAAATAGTCTTGACTGTTAGAAGTCCTAGCTTGTTTACTTGATTTATTTTATTTTGTATGTCCGCGTTTACTTTTTCTAATTGTTTTAGGCTGTCGGTGTTTAGGATTCTCCTAATTAGAGCGGTTTGGTTAGCTACAATGGTTTTTAATTCGTTTCCTTCGCTAAATAGTTTGTCGATATTCTAAATCGTTAGAATCTAAGGTTCCGAAAAGTGTTTTGCTGATTGAACCTATAGCGTCTATTAATCCTCTCTTAACTCTAGAATGAGTTAATAATCTTAAATGTGTTCCTAGTGTTTTGATGTTATTGAACTTGTTGGTTAAGGAAAATATCTCTTATTTTACTTGACATGGGGTGGTACAATGTTTTTGGGTCTCTCTTATGTGTTTTCCTAACGTATCGATGTGGTTAAATATATCGCTTACATCTATTCCTATATATACGTTAACTTTTTCATTATACTATTTCATTATATTTTCGATCGGTATTAATTCTAATCCGAACACGAGGGTTGTGCATGAGATGAGAGTCCTGAAAAGTATGGTTTAATTCTGTTACCATGTATCTTCCTAATTTGGTTATTGATTAAAATTTCGTAATAAGGAGTCATAGCTTTTTCGATGTGGTAAGGACCTAACCATTCATCGTCCAATTTATCTGTTTTGTGATCATTATGCACAAGAACTGCGTCTCCTCCTTTAAATATCGTTTGTATTTTAATGATTTTTCTTTGTTGATCTCACATGTAGTGTTTTCTACTTTGTTCAAGTGTCTGTCTAGCTAGTGTTTTGTATTTGCCCAATTGCTTTTCCATAGTGTAAACATTTCTTCATACGTGTAGTTGGGGGTTCTGGATATTGAGGAAGGGAGGTTAGCTTTTCGTCCAAAGGTTAGTTCAAAAGGTGAAAAACCGGTAGCATCGTGTATTGCTGTGTGATATCCTAAGCATATGAAGTTTAATACTTCATCCCATTCTTTGTCTGAGTCGTTTAGACTTGTTCGTGTCATGTCTTTTACCGTTGCGTGTGTTCTTTCGAGGGATCCGTTAGATTGTGGGTGAACGGTGATCGTTTTTATATGTTTTATTTTAAATGCTTCTTCGAATTTCGTCATGAGTTCGCTAATAAAATTCTGTCCTTGGTCTGTTAGTATAGTTTTAGGTGCTGAGAAGGTATAAATGTAATGATGCAATAAGGCATATATTATGGATTCGGTTCTTTGTGTTGTGAGAGGTATTAATATCAGGTATTTGGTCAAATCATCATAAATAGAGAGTATATATTGGTTTCCTCGTTTAGTTTTCGGCATAGGACCTATTATATCCATTGCTATTTTTTCGTTTGGTTCAGTGGGGGTTTGAGATATTACGGGAATTTCTTTCGCGCGGATTCTGACAAGTTACTGTTTTTGACATGTTACGCAATTTTTTATAAATTCCTCTACTTTTGAGAACAAATGTGGGATTTTAAATCAGTTTTTGATTTTTGCGCAAGTTTTCTGTATACCTAAGTGTCCTGAAACATCGTTATAATCGCGTCAACTTGTTCATCTGTTAGAATTTGAATCGGGTCGTATGCAAAGGTTATTTCTTCTATTTTGTCGTTAACATACATCAAAACTGTTTTTATTTGCGCCTTTTTGATTTCATCGAAGTTTTTGTCTCTTATGCCTAACTTTTTATGGTTTGTAGCTAATTCTACGATCTTCTTTAATCATTTCTTTTTGTGTAGGGTCCTAAAGTTTCTTTTGTTATTTGGAAGAAGGATTTTTCGTTGGGGACTATCTTTAGTAGTTTAGGAAGCGTGTCGGTGTCTTGTTCCCATCTCTTTTTTTGCGCGGGGGGAGGGGAAAATGCATTTACGCATACAGTGACCTGTGTCACCAGGTTATGTGGGACTCCAGATGACATCGTCATACCCACTAAAAGCCCCTCCACTTTCCTCTGATTTGTTAGACACGGACAACCCCAGCAGAGCCAATCAGCATTCATCAGGGTTGTCCTCAACCGTGTCGCCGCATATTATCGTCGCGTACTGGTGCCGCCCCTCCTATTCGCTGATTCCGCCACCTTCTCCATATCCCTTCTATGTCTCATTATGCCCTTACAGAACTCTCTGAACTTCCTCCAGTATTCATCCCTGGTGACTACAGTGTCCACCAAGTTGTCCACGCTTATCCTGACACCTAAGAAGTTCTCCAACTCGATTCTTCTGTCGATACATTTAGGGCACGCGAATAAGACATGCTCGACGTTGTCATTCGGGTCTCCACAGACCCAACACTTCGTGTCGACCTCCTTACCGATCCTCTTACGGTAGCTGTTGAAAATGCCGTGTCCCGCGAGCATTTGTATCGTGAAGTGATCGATGTCTCTTCTATTCCTGGCAAATACGGTCGCATTACTTATTAATCTCCTGGTCAGATTATCCTTATTATACATGATCCATCCCGCCTGCCACTCTGTTGAGGCCTTCTTCTTTACTTCTTCCAGATCTTTTTTCTTTTCCGCATGCCTCTCAATCACCTCCTCTCCAACAGCTAAGGTCTTATAGATCTTCTTTCTCTCATATATTCCCTTCAACATTCACACTTTAATGTAGATCGGTAAGTTCCCGGTCAATACACAAAGCGCCGCGTGGGATACGGTGCGGTAGGCCGTGGATGTGATGCACAGGGCAGTTCGTTGAGCCCTTTTTATGATCTTCTTGTTTTTCTCATACTTCATTGCATCAGCCCACACAGGTGCACCGTATGTTATTATGGATTCCCACATCCTGTATAGCCTTCTTGCCAAACCAGGCGGGCCCTTAATATTCGGTAGGATTCCTCGTAATGCTCCTATCTTGATGCTCGCTTTATCGCACATCGAGGCAATGTGCTTGCCAAATTTCCTATTCGTGTCAATCATGACGCCAAGATATTTCGTGACCTCTACCGTGTTGATAGCCACGCCGTCCACATCCAGGCCGATAACTTTGGGTACCCTCATGCCCGTAATGAGGATTATTTCCGTCTTCTCCTTAGCCAGCGTCAAACCCACTCTTGCACACCAATCGCACACTGTTCTCATGACCTCCCTTACTATTCCGCTAACGCCTTCGTTTTTCTTTACGGCACATGCGATTGCCAGGTCATCTGCAAACGCGACCGCCTTAAGCATTACCCTGTTATCTAGCCTTTCCAATAACCGATCGTAGACTATGTTCCATAGGAAAGGCCCCAGCACAGATCCTTGCTGTACTCCAGGTACTCCATCGTACCAAACTGGTTGTTGACGATTATCCTCCTGTCCGTCAGGTAATTTTTTACCAGTCTAATGATCTTGCAAGGCAGCTTCCTCCTGGTCAGTTCGTCAACAATGCTGTTCCAATTAAGGGTGTTGAATGCATTCTTGATGTCCAACGCAATCATCAAGCATACCATCTTTTTCTTCTTGCAGGTATCCGCGAATTTAATCACCTGTGTAATCGCGTCCACGGTGTACTCCTTCTTCTCCTGAACCCATATTGTCCCCTATGAAATGGGTCCACTCCCATACATCTTTCGATAATCAACTTGAGACACTTCTCCCACACTTTGCTCAAGGCCGGAAGTACGCTTATTGGGCGGTATGCATTAGGGAGCTTAGGGTCCCTACCCGGTTTACTGAGCAATATTACTCTTGCTGTTTTCCAGCATCCCGGGATTCTACCAGAGTCCGTAATACTGTTAATCACCTTAGTGATAAGCTCTGTTCGGTTGCTTACTAGCAGTTTAACAATATCACCTGGGACCCCGTCTATTCCTACCGCCTTCTTTCCATTTATTCTTCCAACGATTTCCTTAACTTCTTCCTCCTCAAGCTTCATGTTATAGGTGATATCCTCCCTGTCATGCTCTTCGACCTCCCTTAGCTCCGGTCTGCGTCCAATGATGAACAAGCCTTTTAAAATTTCTTTCACCTTGTTAACAGGCATGTCATTTGGAAGCCCTTTCTTGCCACATCTGTTCATAATCGTGCGATACGGCTTTCCCCACGGGTCCCTTTCTAGTATCACACAGAATCCGGCCCAGGCTCTCTTTTTACTCTCAGCTATTTCTTTC
>NT_177222.1:4006-4416 GCF_000188095.3 Bombus impatiens | reverse complement strand
GCACACCGTAATAGATACCCTTGTAAAGGCCGAATTCTCCTTTAACTCTGCAAAATGTTTTTTTCTAAAGGCATCGGTGTCCTCTTATCTCCGACATATCTTTATAGCATATAACGTAATACGATATAACGTAATACCATATAACATTCCCCCGAACTCGACAGAGTATACCGCGTTCCTCACCCCCGACGGTCAATACGAATACGTAACGATGCCGTTTGGATTGAAGAACGCACCGTCCGTTTTTTAGAGAGCCATTCTCAAGGCCTTAGGCGACCTTGCTTATTCGTACGTTGTTGTTTACCTGGACGACGTCTTAATTATTGCCGACTCGATAGATCAAGCGCTAGAGACAACCATATAACGTAATACGTTATAACGTTATACCACATGACGTTATACTTTATAAC
>NT_177222.1:2623-3831 GCF_000188095.3 Bombus impatiens | reverse complement strand
CATATGGCGTAATACGTTATAGCGTTATACCATATAACGTTATATCATATAACGTAATACGTTATAACGTTATACCATATAGCGTTATACCATATAACGTTATACTTTATAACGTAATACCATATAACGTTACACGTTATAACGTTGTACCATATGACGTTAAACCATATAACGTAATACGTTATAACGTTAAACCATATAACGTAATACGTTATAACGTTATACCACATAACGTTATACCATATAACGTAATACGTTATAACGTTATACCATATAACGTAATACTTTATAAGGTTATACCATATAACGTAATAGGTTATGACGTAATACCACATAACGTAATACGTTATAACGTTATACCATATAACGTAATACGTCATAACGTTATTCCATATAACGTTATACCATATGACGAAATACGTTATAACGTTATACCATATAACGTGTTATTATATAACGTGATATGTTATAGCGTTATACCATATAGCATATTACGTTACAACGTTGTACAATATAACGTTATGTTATATATCGTTATGTTATATAACGTTGTACTATATACCGTAATACGTTATACTGTTTTACCATATAACGTTATGTTATATAACGTTATACTATACAACATTATACTATATAAGGCTCTACGTTGTAACGTTATTGTATGTCGGATTGGCACTGGGAGTGGGGTTGTGGGCGTCAAATGAATCTTCTCGAGCATTAGCCATTGATACGGTACACACCGGTACGCACAGGCGTAGTTTATTGCAATGAATTATTACAGTCTTGACAATTGATCACGGCGGTTCGGCACTCGCGACACTAGTGACGATGCTCTCGGGCTCAATAACGAATCCGCGGCCAACGGGATGACAACAGAACGTACTCACAAAGTCTAAGTCTGGTTAAAATGTGAAATAACCACTGATCGCGAAGACGTTACTCTTTAATCGATAAGATCGCGAGCGAGAATGCCTTTCCCGTCCCAATGATGCCACAGAGGAAAACTATAATGGGGTGTGTCTAAGGACACAAGATCATCGGATTCGTCGAGAAAAGCCTTCGTTCAGAAAGTAAGGGAAATTGGCGTTGCTGCTAATTGGTCAATTTCCATATCTGTGGTTAGAAAAAGATGCTAGCCGCCCTCTAAGGAAAGTTGCTAGTGGGAGACGCCGCTCGTTGAAAAATAGGTCTCCCCTATCTTCCCGTAG
>NT_177222.1:0-1121 GCF_000188095.3 Bombus impatiens | reverse complement strand
GCTACGTTCGGCGACTGACTGTCGCCTCGAGCCCAAGCTCCTTATCACAAATCTCGAACAATTACAATCGGATCGAATAACTACAATTGTTTAATTACAGCTATAGAAGACTCTAGATTACAATGTTACGGGATTATCCAAAATTCCAAAGGCTCCGGTGTTCTTTCATCTCCGATAAATATGTCAGAGAAGCGTCAGAAATTGAGTTGTGGGCATTTGCTAGATCTCCATTGGAATGGCCATCGCTGTGTTATAACGACGGTACGGCCTGATACTACGAGTATGAACACTACCGATTTGACAATCATCAGCGGCGATTAGGCATTCGCGACACTAGTGATAATGGTCTTAGGTTTGATAACGAATCCACGGTCAACGGGAGGATAGATATACTTGCTCTAACTCAAACGTGTACTGATCGTAAGGCGCTACTCCCTTCCTCGATGAGGTCTCAATCAGGAATGAATCTTCGTCCCAACGACGCCACCGAGACAAACTCTGGTGGGGTGTCTAAGTACACAAGATCCTCGGATCAACGTCGCTGTCGATTGGTCGATTTTGGGACACAAGCTGCCTGTCCGTTTGCGAAAATCTTAATTACTGGAAAAACCCGCGTTTTATAGCGGGTCCTCGGGCTAACTGGACTTGTGCTGTGGACGTGCCTCAACATCAGGTATTCATTGTCCGAAGGAACCATTGGCATGTTTTACTGTCAGATATCTCTATGGGTATTTCCTTTAATGAGGGTCATACTATTGCTCCATACCTTTGTTAGATGAAGCGCCCGTCCCGTTGACCGCGGCTACGTTCGGCGGCTGATGGACGCCTTGAGCCCAAATTTATTATCACCAATCGTCAACAAGTACTGTTTGTTCGACCAATCGCGGGGAGACGTAGTCGATTATAACAATCGACACCACGAATTGATCGACACCCGGATTTCCGTTGAGATAATAGGGGTGATTGAGTTTGTATAACACTGTGATTCACAGAATTATAAATTATATATTTCCAACACTTAGATTACACTGTCGAAGAGAGATAAATAGATAACAACTTGTCGCACGAAGATGCGATAGATATGTACGTTAGAGCAGGGCTCTTATAATTGGATTTAATGT
>NT_177221.1:0-449 GCF_000188095.3 Bombus impatiens | reverse complement strand
CCAATTTCTGGAATTTTCAATGTATAATTTGAGATATTCTATCAGTATGTGGTGAGATCTTTCAATTGAACCGTTACTTTGTGGATGATATGCCATCGTGGTATATTGTTTGATGCGGAAGGAATCTCTTTGCTACTTTCTTCATTAGTGAGGATGTAGAGTTCGTTCCTTGATCAGTGAGAATAGCTCTCGGTGACCCGAAACGACAAATAAATCGCTTTACAAAAGCGTCCGCTATCTCGGCTGAAGAGATTCCTCCTAGTGGTATCCCGATTGAGTATTTTGTTAATAAATCTTGGATAGTTAATATATATTCATTTCCCTTTTGAGTTTTTGGTAATGGACCTACAATATCCATACTAATCTTATCGAATGCTTTACCTGGTGTGTCTGTATGTACCATTTTGCTTTTATTCTTGTGAGTTTCTTCAGTTGACATTCCTTACATG
>NT_177220.1:0-596 GCF_000188095.3 Bombus impatiens | reverse complement strand
CCCCCACCAATATTTGTGGACGACGTCATCGACATACAGACAATGATTAAGTCCATAGAGAGAGATATCTGCAAAGAGGACTACAACTTAAAAACAAACAACAACAAAGTAAAAATCCTGCCGACAAACCCTGACGCATATAGAAGACTCACAAAACTGCTGAAGACCATGAATGCCAACTTCCAGACATACCAACTTAAACACGAAAGACCTTTCCGAGTGGTTCTGCGCAACATCCACCACTCAGCAAACATAGATGAACTGAAATTCGAACTCTTAAAACACGGCCACGAAGTAATCAACGTTAGTAACATAAGGCATAGAATCTCGAAAGACCCGTTATCTTTATTATTTATTGACGTAAAACAAAAGCCTAACAATAAGGAAATATACAACATGAATCGCCTAATGAACTCAATAGTAAAATTCGAACCACCGCTTGTCAAAAAAGATATAGTGCAATGCAAAAGGTGCCAAAGGTACGGTCATACGCAGAAATACTGCAACCATACTTTCCGCTGCGTTAAATGAGCAGGTACACACTCCACCGACCAGTGCACTAAATCACCGGAAACCCCAGCGAAGTGCATCCACTG
>NT_177219.1:0-1152 GCF_000188095.3 Bombus impatiens | reverse complement strand
ATTACGTTATATTGTATGCCGTTATAACGTATTACGTTATATGGTATCACGTTATAGAGTAATAGGTTATATGGTATGACGTTATCACGTATCACGTTATATGGGATGACGTTATAACATATTACGTTATATGGGATGACGTTATGACGTATTACATTAGGTGGGATGACGTTATGACGTATTACGTTTTATGGGACGACGTTATAACGTATTTCGTTATATGGTATAACGTTATAACGTATTAGCTTATATGGGAAGACGTTATAACGTATTACGTTATATGGTATGACGTTCTAACGTATTACGTTATATGGTATGACGTTATAGCGTAATATGTTATATGGTACGACGTTATAACGTATTACGTTACATGGGATCACGCTATAACGTATTACGTTAATTGGGATGACGTTATAACCTATTACGATATATGAGATGAAGTTATAAAGTATTACGATATATGGTATGACGTTATAACGTACTACGTTATGTGGGATGACGTTATAACGTATTACGTTATATGGTATAACGTTATAGCGTATTACGTTATATGGGATGAAGGTATAACGTATTACGTTATATGGTACAACGTTATAACGTATTACGTTATATGGGACGACGTTATAACGTATTATGTTATATGGGATGACGTTATAACGTATAACGTTATGTGGGACGACGATACAACGTATTACGTTATACGGCACGACGTTATAACGTATTACGTTATATGGGATGACATTATAACGTATTACGTTATATGGGATAACGTTATAACGTATTACATTATGTGGGATGAAGATATAATGTATTACGTTATATGGTATCAAGTCATAACGTATTATGTTATATGGTATGACGATATAACGTATTACGTTATACGGTATGACGATATAACGTATTACGTTATACGGTATGACGATATAACGTATTACGTTATATGGGATGACGTTATAACGTATTACGTTATGTGGTATGACGTTAGAACGTACTACGTTATTTGGAATGACGTTATAACTTTTTACGTTATATGGTATAACGTTATAGCGTATTACGTTATATGGGATGACGATATAACGTATTACGTTATGTGGGATGGCGTTACAACGCACTACGTTATATGGTATGACGTTATAACGTATTACGTTATAT
>NT_177218.1:7552-9607 GCF_000188095.3 Bombus impatiens | reverse complement strand
TATTTTCCCATTTTGCCACGTAATATTTGGTTTTTCTTTTTTATTTGGTCTAGCGACAGTGCCTTACCATTTATATGTGTTCCATCCTTGTCTAGGGGAGCGCTAAACGTCTCTCCTTTCATACTACACTGCAAAATGTGGAACGCTTCACGATTTTGCGTGTCATCTTTGCGCAGGGGCCATGCTAATATTCTCTGTATCGTTCCAATTTTAGTATATGTACTGCCGAATCAAGTACACCACCACCGCCACCTGGGTCCCGCACGGTGCCATATTCAATGACTTCACCTCAATGTCATTATCCCTCCACTGCCTTTGGATGTCTTCCAGCAGCTCCTCCTTGCTGGTGAGTGGGTCAATATTCCTCACCTGTAGGGTAGCCCCTTTCACAAGAGCGGCCACTTCCGTTTTGTTGCGTAAGGCGGCTCTCAACTTTACTGCCACCTCGTTTACAGCAACCATCCTATCGAATTCGATTAGGATGTGGCCCGCCCTCGTTCTTCTTACCCCAGTGGCTCCTTCTAAGGTACTTCTTGCCGCTATTATTCTTCTATATACCTCTAGCCACTCACAGCCTTCTTCCACTTTGACTAGTATGGCCTCCTTTCTTCTCCTGTCCCTCGGCGCACCCTTCTCGCCAGTCCTCGCCTGCCGGTTAATACCCGGACGCACCCCAGCAATAGCCTGTTCCAGGGGTGCTCTCCTCTCCCTTTTCCTTCTCTCCACCATCGTCCAACCTTCCGAGTCTTGACTGCACTCCTTCTCTATCGCCTTCTTCCTGCCATCTTTACCGCACATCTCTGCGTAGGTAGCCCCTCATTTCTTAGGCCTCTTTACCTCCTCCGCTCTCGCCATTTTGGCCGGCGATACCACCTTCCTCTTCGGGTATCCCCCGTGGCCATCGGCACCTCCTTCAGAACTTACATCCTAATGTCCATTCTTTCCTTATGAACAGGCTCCATCCTCCTCTTTCTCCTTCTTGTCTTCTGCTCGCCGCATTGCTCCGAGGACGATAGAATTTCTTTGATTAGATTTCCTATCTCTCTTATCCCCTCGTCCTTGTCCTTGTCCAATTAAAATTTTCGGACTGGTACATTCAAAATCTGTACCGCCCCTGCAAGGGCTTGCGTGAACCCTCTCAGTTTCGCCCTTGAAATCCTGACGTCATCGTCATCGACGTCACTCGTCTGGATATCGTCGTTAGCGCTACCCCTGCTTTGCTAACCATCGCCGCTTTCCCCTGTTTAGTCCTGGCATTTCTTGCTGTCACTTTCCTGGCCAATTGGTAAGCCAGAGTGGCCGCTCCTCTACCTACCACAGCCGTGCTATGGTCACTATCCCTAATTCCGAAGGAGCCCTCAGATTCTTCGGTCACTTCCATTTCATCCCTACCATCAGTCACGGGTCTTCTTTGTAGTCTTCTGCTAGGTTTAAAGGGGCTGAATTCTTCTCGCCCCCTTTATTCCTCGGTATGACTGAGATTGTCACACTCTCGCTCATTTTCATATCCGAGACAACTCTCACTTTATCTCCAGCCGCTCTTACTGGTCGAGGGGATGCCTGGGGATCAACCTCCTCCCGCCGTTCTTCCAGTAACTCGATAACCGCCGGAAAGCCACTCGAGATCCCGACGGGGCCGGGAAACTCCGAATTTATCCTTTATAGACTTATCCATAGTTATTATTTAAATTCTTAGCCCGTGAGCATAGCCATATGTCGTCATAAATCTTAATCGATAGCCATCCAAATGCAATCCAATCATAACCAAAAAACTAGCCGAATCGTCAACAAAAATCAACCGTATATAATCACATTACATCAATCTGAGCGTCTGTTGTATACTATAATAGACCTGATAATGCGTGCATAACTAACTAACATATATATGTCGGAGATGAAAGGAAAACCGGAGCCTTCCCTTTGCAATTTTGAGGGAGTCACAAATGCTTTACCCTAGATTTTATCATAGCTGTAATTAAGCAATTGTCATTTGTAATTGTTTGATATTTGTGAAAGCGAAAGTAGGTTCGAGGTGACAACTGGTCGCCGAACGGA
>NT_177218.1:6714-7507 GCF_000188095.3 Bombus impatiens | reverse complement strand
GTGCGAGTCGAGAAGCAGCGTGCGAGTCGAGAAGCAGCGTGCGAGTCGAGAAGCTGAGTTTGCGAGTGGCGTTACCGAGACAGTGTTGATTGCATTTTGTGAAAGTCGAGTCGTATTCTAATCATTTAGTTGTACTGCTTTCTGTACGTTTGGCATGAATAGTTCAAGTTGAACAACAATCGTCTTTTCTGTCCAATTAACATCTGTATCATCCATTCCTTTGTAAACATATTATATCACGATATTACATGTATCTGTAATATAACCACAGTGATGTTTTGATGTCTCATACATCTGTAATATACCCACAGTGACGTTTTGCGTGTCTGCAATATATCCACTGTGATGTTTCATGCATCTGCAATATACCCACAGTGATACACCCAACGTAGCAATATGATCCAACCAACTGAGATTCATCAGTGTACGAAATCGAACATGATCTGTCGTGTCATTACGGTCCGGCAATTCACAGAACGCAACTAGCACTTTGAATACAAATTATAACGCTACAGATTCTTGTTCTCTTTTAGTTTTGTGTTGTCAAGCCTCCAAACGAAATTTTGTTGTTGCACTGGACCCTTGACTTACTTGGACATTTAGTTAAATCGTAAATAATGTCAGTTGCATCGAATCTAATGTAAGAAAGCACGATATTTTAGTTACACACGAGGACGTGTGATAGTCAGAATGGCCGTGTCGGAGATGAAAGAACACCGGAGTCTGTAATTGAACAATTGTAGTTATTCAATCCGATTGTAATTGTTCGAGAGTTGTGATAGTGAGCTTGGGC
>NT_177218.1:3850-5604 GCF_000188095.3 Bombus impatiens | reverse complement strand
CGACGAATCCGATGATCTCGTGTCCTTAGACACACCCCATTATAATTTTCCTCTGTGGCATCATCGGGACGGGAAAGTCATTCTCTCTCGCGATCTCATCAACGAAAAGAGTTGGCCCCTTACGACCAGTGAATATTACGCGTCCGACTTAGATTTTGTGAGCACGTTCACCTATCGTCCCGTCGACCGCGGATTCGTTATTGAACCTAGGATCATTGTCATTAGTTTCTTGAGTATCTAATTACCACAGTCACTTGTACGGTTCTATGATAATCATTTGCACTAGCCTATGTCTTCTCTATTGCATAACGACAACGTGTAATCCAAACGAAGATTCGTTTTACGCCCCTAACCCTAATTCTAATGTAAACCCGGCATATATATAACAATTATAAAATAAATAAATAAATAAAATCTGAATAACGAAATAGAATTTTTAAGATAATTGGATTCTCGAAATAATCATACGTGTAGTAAGTAACGTATGGATTCTTACAGTAAGGACAGGTAATGATGTTATATTTCGAGTTTAGAGTATTTTAATAAGCGATATTCAATAACAACAGGGCCGACTACAATATCGTCGTACGTCGACTCACACTCTGTGACCTCTCGACTCACACTCTGCTTCTCAACTAACTCTCTGTCCGTTGTAGCATCACTTTTGCCTTTTGCTAGGCCCACCGCACATGTGTTCCGCAGACGCTCGTAGCCAGGTTCAGGTAGGTTTTTTCTAACGAAACTAGGCACTTGTAAAGACCGAGGACACATTAACAGACCCAACAGCGCCTCGGCTCACGCGACATTGTTCATGGTTCGCCCGATATCTCTTAGGCTTTTCGTCCACGATACTACACTCGGCCATCCTGCAATAACATCTGCCCTCAGATGTTGCCTTCTATCTCTCGCTGTCATCAGAAGGTTTCATAAACTCGAGGTGTGCGCGGGTCCTTCCTTTGGTACTGCTTCGCACGCTTTCTTCTTTTTTTGTAATTTCGCAGGTTCCCTTCTAGTTTACCTATGTTTCGTTCGGTTAGGATACAGTCAAGGCAGTTGGATACCACGTGTTCGACCTTTTCGCGTAACCCCTTGAACCAGAAGTCCTTCTTGACCATAGCTTCTCTTTTGGCAACCCCGAAATGCCCACGCTCGTGCGCTTGCCAGACTACTGTTTCTTAGGCTCTTTTCCCCGATACTACATACGTATATGTCGGGGTAGCGTTGACGACAAGGTTGGGAGCGTTAGATGATTCTTTATTGAAATTAGCCATCCTTGCGGTATAGTAACAGTACGGTTTATTAACACAAGTATGGGTAACACAGATTCGACCATCAAACACGGCGATTCAGCGCTCGCGGCACTAGTGACAATGATCTCTGGTTCGATAACGAATCCGCGGTCAACGGGATGATAGATGAACGTTCTCACGAAATCTAAGTCTGAATAATTACTGATTGTAAAGACTTTACTCTTTAGTCGATGAGATCGCAAGAAAGAATGACTTTCCCGTCCCGATGATGCCACGGAGGAAAACTAGCCGTACAGCATTCCCGACGCGTCACGAGGCGCTGGGGATCTGATTGGTTCGGTCGCCGTATTCTGGACCGGGATCGCGGGAAGCCCCTCCTGCTCGGTAATCGAGCTGGGACGGGGCTTTGTGGCCGTGAAATGGGGCGACCTGACAGTCTACGTGTCGCCCAACATCAGCTGGACAGCATATGCCTCCTTCCTGGACGGACTCCGCGGCTCGCGC
>NT_177218.1:0-1103 GCF_000188095.3 Bombus impatiens | reverse complement strand
CGGTGTGACAATGGTCACACACCGCCCCATCAGCGGTGGTATTAGGCGCGCGGGGAAGGCCCCGTTGCGACGCTCACCACGGTTCCCAGGCCTCTCTCGATCGCAGCCGGGATGGTTATCGTGGAGGTTTTAGTCGGTTGGAGTCCGACACTACGACGCCGCTCTCCCCAGAAGCGGCCTGGCGTCCTTGCGGATTTCCTCCGCGTAGAATATAAAAAAAAAACAAAAAGAACAATAGAAGAAAGTAAGGCGACCGCACTTCCGCCGAGAACTCCGATCCCGTTGGTCACGTATATACGTTTCTATTTTTATTCGAATACTTCTATTCTAATTCGTATACTCAGCGAGACATTAAATAGCGCAATAGAGATCGCTAAATATCGCATATACAGTGCTCTCTTAAACAACGTACGGGTAGAACACTGACTGACCGCGTAAAATGTAATCCGTGTAGTTACGTAGCGCCCGCCCAGTCTTCCCTTTTCACATTAGCTGAAGTACATAATCACATACACATATTTATATTTTTCCGGTGAATGTGAATAATATACACTATTCTAAATTTACACTGTCGCGATCATTCGTTATATACTTCAGTATAGAACAATTTAACGTAAACTGTTTGTATTTTCGACCAATCGCGGGGAGACGTAATCGCGAGGAGAGACGTCAACGGGGGTCGTAAATCCCCGTTGCGATTATAACAATCGACACCACGAATTGATCGATCCCCTGATTTCCGTTGAGATAATAAGGGGTGATTGAGTTTGTATAACACTGTGATTCACAGAATTATAAATTATATATTTCCAACACTTAGATTACACTGACGAGCATAGATAGATAGATAATCACTTATTGCACGAAGATAAGATAGATATGTACGTTAGAGCAGGGCTCTTATAATTAGATTTAGTGTATTAGTGGACGTAGCACTATAAGATATTTAGGAGAGGAAATGTATGACAACACCGAGAACCGACAAAAGATTTGCGTGAAGTGTTCGACTCTCGCGCTATATGTGTACAGCCGCGTTAGGAGTTAGTTTTTTGACTCACTGTCGCTCTTTTTCTAATACGGAAGAAAAGTTCGGTGTGGGTGTG
>NT_177217.1:4676-5273 GCF_000188095.3 Bombus impatiens | reverse complement strand
CCAATGGCTCTGGTGTTCTTTCATCTCCGACATATATATATATATTTACATTTGTATTTGACAGTGTAGTTGCTCATAGAATCTATTAAATAAAATTGTGAACAATGTGTTTTCATGATTTGTTTCTCGCGCCTGATTTCCATTAATCCCTATTATTCCTGTCGCCATAACGCGTGTTAGTTGTTCCGATGCGCACGTGTAAATCTAACATGGCTGCTCATAAATGTCATCAGTAAAGTTATAGTGGCGGGTCTTTAGTTTTCTTTGATATCGAAGTAATTTTCCGTCTGTCGCACGTGTTTCCTTATTCTACCGCAATTAGAACATTTATTTATTAATATTGTTTAAAGTGACAATAGTATTGTTCGTGTGAATATACATATATATGTCGGAGATGAAAGGACACCGGAACCTTCGGATAGCCCCGCAACATTGCAATCTAAAGTCTACTATAATTGTAACTAAACTACTGTAGTTATTCAATCCGATTGTAATTGTTCGAGATTGGTGACGGTGAGCTTTGGCTCGAGGCGACAGCCTGTCGCCCAACGTAGCCGCGGTCAAGGGATGAACGCTTTGCCTAACAAAGGTATGGAG
>NT_177217.1:487-3317 GCF_000188095.3 Bombus impatiens | reverse complement strand
TGGTATCAATAGGACGCCGACAGGTCGATGCATCAACGCGGCGCAACACCTCCCGGGCGATCCGAGGGTACCAACCGCCAACACTAGAGGACTACGACGACAACGAGTCTGTCTATCTCGCTAGCGGTCGAATATACGGACGATTGATACAAATACCGCACCTAGCGAGACTCCCTCTACGTCTAAAGCAGGGACTAGCCGGGCATAGCCTTACTGATGAGTCCACCGGTAGTCCCGGGACGAAACGCAAAACTCTCTTTTCATCTGCCACAATTGTTTTATACAATTCTTTTAAATTTAAATGTATATTTAATACGTCATATTTTACATGGGTTGTATATGTATTCTACATTTTGCATCCACCATATTTTTATTATATATATGTCGGAGATGAAAGGACATCGGAGCCTTCCCTTTGGAATTTCGGGAAAATTCCTTAACACCGTAATCTAGATTCTATCATAGGCGTAATTAAACAATTGTCGTCATTCGATCCGATTGTATTTGTTCGTGATAATGAGCTTGCATCATTATCGCGACGGAAAGTCATTCTCTCGTGAGGTTGTATTAGCGAGTTACTTAGTGTCTGTACGCTCGATGGATATTCCACGTTTTAACAAAGAGTCCGACATAGATTTTGTGAGCATGTGCATCTATCGTCCCGTTGACCGCGGATTCGTTATTGAACCTAGGATCATTGTCATTAGTTTCTTGAGTATCTAATTACCACGGTTACTTGTTAAATTCTATAATAATCGTATTTGCACTAGTCAATGTCTTCTCTATTGCATAACGACAACGTATAATCCAAACGAAGATTCGTTTCACGCCCCTAACCCTAATTCTAATGCAAACCCGACATATATATATATACGTATTTATATGCATATTTCTCCTGCCCGTGTAGTATTCATACGAAATGAAATGTTAATTATTTATTTTATATTAACTTCTTTTAATAAGATAGAACACGCACACGCACGCATATATATGTATATATTTCTGGCAAAGTGATTTTCATTTAGATTCTTTAGCGATATATTGTTGTGTATTTGAGGTTATGTGTCAATCATTTGATTTCATATATACATATATATCTTGTATCGTGACAACATAGTATTGAAGATTTTGTTTCTAGATTAATGTGCGTTTAATGTGTGTTTACATATTTGTGTTTGATGGTAGAATTTCTGTACGCAATTTCTCAAGTCGTTGCAGTGTTAATTATTTTGAGCGTTTCGCCTATCGACAGGTTGTCGCTTAGTCACAAGTGTTGCGTTGTGTGTTCTATTTCTTTTGTAGATTATTAGTAGTAGTTTTAGTTTAGAAAATAGATTATTTATATGTTTATATAGAGACATGCATGTTTCGTAATGTAGTTCTTATTTTATAATCCTTTACCGGAATGTAGGCTAGTTTTAAGTATGTATCTTAGATTATCGATTTGAATTAATAATGTAGAATGCGCACACATTAGTAGTAGTTTAGTTTAGAATATAGATTATATATATTTATAAATAGACATGCATGTAGTTCTTATTTTATAACACTTTACCGGAATGTAGGCTAGTTTTAAGTATGTTTCTTAGATTATTTATTTGATAGAATGCGCACACATATATATATGTTTCTGATAATGTAACCTTTATTTCTTTAATAATACAATATTGTATGTTTTATGTATTCGTTAAACTATTAGTTTTTGACTTCATATATACTTATATTTCATAAATTGATAATATTGTATTTGTTGCATAGTATTAGAAGCACTGTCTCTAATATTTACTAGGTTATTACATGTTCGGCATATATGTTTATACTTATATGTAACTCTCCAAATTAATTGATTGAAATATATTTATATATACATGCATTCCTGGCGTTTCAATTATTTCCCCCTTTGTAGTTATTCTTATTTCCTGGTTTACTTAGAATTGTGTGTATATGAATTTTGTTTATTGGTTGGATCCATTAGTCGCCCTCGTTTTGTTAATCCTTCCTTTCGTTTCGTAGTGCCGTGTGTTCGTTTGTGCATTCAAATCCTTATTCGCGCGTTTGTTGCGCGTTTTGTATAGAATGGTTTTCTTGTTCTTGTTACGGCGCGTGCGGAGCGCGGGACGTGACACCCCCGCCCTTGGAGTTCAAATTTCCAAAGGAAATTTGACTGATGGTGTCTCTGAGTTGGCTCAAGGCGGACGTAGATGTCGTTGGTTGTTGAGTGACTACTGATGTTGTCGTCCATCGTTCCCAGGATGTTTACTGTTCCAGGGACGATTGTTTTTCCTGTCGCTCTTCTGGCCAATGTGTTCAAGACTGCAGTTTTTCCTGCCGGGAACATGACGTGGTCCCGTAGTGCGTCCAGGTTTTTTTTCGGGATATATATATATATTTCGCTCGTGGCCAACGACGATGATGCTGAATATCGCCACGTTTGACGCACGTCCGGGCGGAGTTTCTGTGGTGCGATTCCCTTGCCAAACGGGTAGCTCAGAGTAGCATTTTGTTGTATGTCGTACTTTTACTTGTACCGGAATGTATTTGACTATATGGACCGCTTCTCCTGCGATCAAATCCATTTGTCCTGGTTTTTGGTTATTCGTCATTTGGCAAATTCGTCGGGCGGTAAGTTTGCCAAGGTCAAAGCATTCTCTATTAATTACTTCTGTGTGGTGTATCTTTGTGTCAGTGTATTGTCACGTAATTTTTAGGGTTGGTTGGTGGAAATAAAATATAGTTGAGTCGTAACACAACAATTAACTTTGTTTTAATCAACCTTTATTGTGAATTCACCAATCACAATGTAACACGCACTGAATTAGCATAAATCACA
>NT_177217.1:0-415 GCF_000188095.3 Bombus impatiens | reverse complement strand
GTAGAGACCGGTATAGATATGTTGACTATTCTAAGGATACAGAATAAGCAAAATGTCACGTAATTTTTAGTGTTGGTTGGTGGAAATAAAATATAGTTGAGTCGTAACACAACAATTAACTTTGTTTTAATCAACCTTTATTGTGAATTCACCAATCACAATGTAACACGCACTGAATTAGCATAAATCACAATTCACTTCAACCACGTTATGTAAGACTTAGTTACAACAATACATTAAGTACGCGACTTATAAGGGTAGAGACCGGTATAGATATGTTGACTATTCTAAGGATACAGAATAAGTGAAGTTTTACTGACGATACTGTGTCTGAGGAAAGCTAGGGGTGGGTATGTCTAAGGACACGTTACTATCGGATTTGTTGATGACAATTTTGGTTAAGGAAGTGAGGGCA
>NT_177216.1:0-442 GCF_000188095.3 Bombus impatiens | reverse complement strand
GACGTTATAACTTATTACATTATATGGGACCACGCTATAACGTATTATGTTATATGGGACGACGATATAACGTATTACGCTCTATTGTGTGACGTTATAACGTATTTCGTTATATGGTATAACGATATATCGTATTACGTTGTATGTTATGTCGTTACAACTTAATACGTGATATGGTATGACGTTATAACGCATTACGTTATATGGGTCGACGCTCGTTACATGGGATGACGTTATAACGTATTACGTTATATGGCATAACGATATAACGTATTACGTTATATTGCATGACGTTATAACGTGTTACGTTATATGGGACGACGTTATAACTTATGACATTATATGGGAACACGTTATAACGTATTACGTTATATGGGTCGACGATATAACGTATTACGTTATATTGTGTGACGTTATAACGTATTTCGTTATATGGTATAAC
>NT_177215.1:0-25599 GCF_000188095.3 Bombus impatiens | reverse complement strand
CCAAAGCTCACCGTCACTAATCCCGGACGGTTACCATCGGCTTGGATGACTGCGATTGTTTCATTACGGCTATAGTAGACCCTAGATTACAATGTTAGGAGGTTATCCTGAAGTTCCAGAGGGGCCCCGGCGTCCTTTCGTCTCCGACATATTCAACAAAACTTTATTCATTCCTATTTCCACTACGTGTCCACTTACTTTTCTTCACGATTATATATCGAGTGTTGAGATTAGACTTTCTCAAACATACAGTTGTTCCCATTAATATTCCGACGCCCTTTCGATTTCATTCTTTGGTGAGAATTAGCTTACTAGATAACGTGGAAAAAAATTAGAAAGAATTGCAATTCAGAATGTTAGGGTAGCGAAGAAAAACGTAAAGATCACTTTTTCGACTTTTTTATCTGGGCCTAAAATGAATAAATTGAAACAGCACATTTTAATGATTCATATCAGTTAAATCGATTGATACGGAAGCAAGCGACAGGCGTCGAACGATCTAAAAATCTTCACATTTTTTACAGTTACACACCGAAAGTCGTGAAAAACTGTGATTTTCCCCATTGTTAGCCCTTTATAATTCATAGCGACGTTAACAAATTTCGATGAAAATTTTAGCATGTATAGAGGAAAGTCATGCAGTATCAATCGCTCTACGTTATACTCTCTGTTGTATTTTGGGCTAAAATCGGCAAAAATCAACATTTAACAATTTGAAATTCACGAAACTCCAATAGTAAGAATTGAAAATTTACAAGATTAAAAATATCGTAATTTGTAGGACACAAAAAATTATCGCGCAAACAATTATTTAACTAGTAGATTGTTCACTTTAAATGATTAATAGAGTTATTTAGATGTTAAAATAGAGATTTTTATCCAAATTTCATTTTTACATATATCACGAATAAAATAAGTACTATTTCATGCATTCGATGCGTGCTGTCTGCACATTCGTCAATGTTTGGAACATTTGAGTCTCGGCGATTCGTCTCTGGGTCATTCTATTTTCGAGGAGTAGCTTCAAAGCTACGTTCGTGTTCCTCTTTGTCCATTTTCTCTTTTCCTGCTTTGGAATTTCAAACACTTTTCCGCGGAAAAAAGTAAAGGAAAGATTGAATGAACATCTTCGAATTTAATGTCATTTGCCAGTAGATTGAATTTTCAGATAAAAAAAAGTTGGTCCGTAATGGTCGGTAGCTGATTGGCTGTTATTGAACGACAAACATGTGTGAACTTTTGAAATTGTAATGTATATAATGTACAAAGAAAATTGCAAAAATGAGACAGATAATTACAATTAATAGGTTAAGTATAGTATACAGAATAGAAAAAGATCAACCTATATGTTTGATGTGTCAAAACAGCGAAAACAATAGAATACACAAAGTGGGTATGAACTGTGTTACACAGAATTGCTATATTCATTTGTTTATTCAAATAAAAGTTTATTTAAATATCTGGTGGAGAAACCAGAACAAATATTGATCGGCACGACTCTCTTTTATAACTGGCGTAAATCTTCAAAAATGTATCGTTTGAATTTCCATTGTAGGCCCAGATGAAAAAGTTGCAAAACACGACCTTAACTTTTTGTTCGCGATTTCGACCAATTACACATAATTTTTTCAAAAAAGTTTTTACACGTCGTTTACTAAACTAATTCTTTTAAATTCTCCAAAAAATGAAATGCTTGTTTGGTCCAATCTTGAAAAAGTTATTCTATTTTACAAGATCTCCGAATATTAGTGAAAGTATATACGTTATTGCTCTATATTCGTGATATAAGTAAGGCCAAGGGATTCTGTGGTGCAAAATAAATTAATCAAAATCAATAACTTTGCATAATTCCTAACTAGAAGATTGGACAAAACCAAATAATCCTTTTTTCTGCAATTTCGTTTCCGAGAAAATAGTATTTGAACATTTATCGATTACTCGCATATCGAGCTGATTCTTAATTAAGCGTGTTCAAACAGTGCATACAAACGAAATAACTTTCATAATTTTCAAATCTTTGTTTTCTGCAGTGTGTATTAGTTAGAAAACATTAATTATTTCATTATTTTCTGATACTGAGATGTACTATAATAAATTATTAACGTTATTACGTTAGATTGCAAAGTTATTTTTACATAGTAAATAGAAAATAATATAGAATTGATATAAAGAAATAATATAAACTATATGTTATAAATTAAATTGTGACAATAAAAAAACTAAATCTTGTATATGTTTCTCATTCTTCAAAGTAATTTCGCAATAACTCTTCGTACCACATTTAATCGAACTATGCGAGTATGAACGATATAAAAGCTTTTGCTTATGATATATAAAAATGTTGAAATACTTTTAATATAAAAATATTTTATAGCTTAGAAAGCTTTTGATAAGAAGGCTTTCTAAAAGCAAAATGGGACAAATGGAAATTATTTCAATTTTGATTTTGAAATATCGACTAGGAGGTTCACACTAGTTGTAAAACCTTGGCTAAAATCAGTGGACCAGGTGCAACCACAATGGAGAATTGACGTCCACACGGAGAAGATTAATTTAACGAGCGGCTCGTGCAGAACCATAAACCGTGCAGAGTTAATTCGTAATTAGCTCGCCGTGGAACGTATACGAACCTTTTGTGTGCAGCTTAATGTAGCGATGAATGATCGTACACGATACCAATTTGATTAAATATTCATCTGCAAGATACATGCAAATTTATACGATCATATCTGTAGTATAAATGTTTCATTTCTCTTATTTATATTTACATGCGAGTATATTCAACAACAAAAAAAGTAATATATAGTATACCAGTATACCAGTTTCTTTCCACACGATAAGCGCGTACGGTGTAAAAAATGTCGTGTAAAACAAGTCGTGAAATAATCGATTTCCAACAAAGTACGAAGCTTGTATCAAACCGAGAATAAGCAAGCAATAGAGAAAGCAACTTGAGATATAGAACTGCGTTCGGTAACAACATTTTATTCAATAGGCACGCGAGAAAAAAGATAACATGTTGAGGAAAATAAAAAACATATTTTTTTCAAAGATTTTATTTATCATCACTCTCTATTATATCACAACGAATATGTTTTCGTATTATTGGGAAAAAATTACGTTCGTCGCGTTGATCGACCGCGTATTTTAATATACATCTAACAGTTTCCTTCAAGTTTTTGTGCTTTAAAAAAACCTAGAGTACCATCCAATAGCTTTTATTGCTACACGTTACCTTTACCATTTTGAGTAAAGCAAAGTTTAAACAAAAATATGGAGAAAATGAAAAATTACTTAGAATTAGTAGTTGAAAACGATGCAGTATGCAGATTGAGCTTTAATCGATAACCTTAATTTAATTGAAAAGACTATAACTTGAAAAATACATATATAGTAATAAAAGTGCATGGTGATAAAAATGTTTTTGCGTGTATCTCGAAAGCTAAGATGGAGCGACGGTAACATTTATGGGGAAGAGTTGTTCAGAATCATGTGCGTGACAACATATTTCGAGGTCACTGAAGTCGGCGTAGAGTAAGCTTTTACAGATAATTACCTAACAATTTTTAGAAACGATTCCAACTACGAAGTAGATTTATTTTATATGATTAATGCCAGAAGAAATTAACATCAACATCTCTATAATAAGAATTTTAACCAATACAAGTCCAGAGACACTCCGCGCTAAGTATTGGTATGTTATCTGTATTTTGTTTTCCATTAGAATGGAAAAGAAGAATCGATGTTTATGCATAAATTAGATGTGGACACACGGCATTACCTATCGATATAGTCTATATACATGTCGGGTTAACATCTAAAGCGCGTAACGATTCTTCGTTTGAATTAGCCATCGTTTTACAAAACAGAGATTATATTTACGCGTATATACAAGACTTTACAAAATATTATGAATATTGAGTTTAATGAGTAATAAGATTAACAAACAATAAGTTTAACTAATGATTAGATTAACGAATAATAAGTTTAACGAATAATAAGTTTAACGAATAATGAGATTAACGAATAATATGTTTTACGAATAATAAGTTTAACGAATAATGAGATTAATAAACGCTATTAACAATGTTCTTGGGTTCAAACGAATCCACGGTCAACGAGATAACTCTTTACTATGCGTAGAATAATTTTAGACACAAAAATACGATTGCTGAGACGCTCGGTAAACTGCTCGATGTATCACTTTCCAAGGCGATCACACGAATAATAATCTGATGGAAATCTTTCTCGCTGTACGATTGCATTTGTTTGTTATATGCTCGCTGGAAGCATCGAGAAGGTTCCAATCGCCGTTGCTAGGCAGTTTCTGCCAAAAGTTTGTTGTATACTCGTTGGAAGCATCGAGAAAGTTCCAAACGCCGTTGCTAGGTAGTTTCTGTCTGGAGTTCAATTATTAATACGACGTGTGTCCCATTATATCGACACCTCCAAAGTACAATCCTATGTGGCCAGGCCCGTTCTTGAGGCCGTATGCCTCCACAACCACATTTCTATGGAGAACTATACAACCGATCCACACCTTCGTCGGGCAAAACGTTTATCTCGTGACCGTGGCTACGTTCGGCGACCAGTTGTCACCTCGAACCCAATTTCGCTATCACAAATCTCGAACAATTACAATCAGATCGAATGACAACAATTGCTTAATTACAGCTATGATAAAATCTAGGCTAAAGCATTGGAAGACTTTCCCAAAATTGCAAAGGGATGGCTCCGGTTTTCCTTTCATCTCCGACATACATAATGGACAATCTATATAAATCTTCTACAGACAATGTCTATTAGACCGGACTAAGCTTTAAGAAGACGATTATACTTTTCTTGATAATTTAGCAAATGTCCAGCTGGACAAATTGTAAGGCACAAATTAAAAATTAAAAAAAATATTGATTAAAAAAAAACTTTTCTTGGTATTGTATAGTGTTACATGGTCTTTATGCTGTAATATTAATTTATCAATAATACTATAGGATTGACAAATGACTCCTATTGTAGCAACATATAGTTTTTACCATTTTATCTGTAGCTTTACGAAAATCAGCTGACTTCTAATTTTGTAAAATATATTTGTAAAATTTTACTTGTTTTATTACCAAACTGAAAATTCATTCTACAAGAAAATCCTGTAATGATCTGCCAAGTAATGATGTTCTTTAAGTAATCCCAGCTTTATTGTGCAAATGAAAACGGCAAGCAAAACAAACGAAAGTAAAAATCGGTTATATAAGATACAGTCGTTCACGTCCTTCAAATAATCAAAACTTTCCCATGCCCTTCACATGGAATAAGATTAATTCCGCGTAGCATAATTCGTCTTATTTACGACAGCGGCGATAAAAACGGAAGGTACCAAGCTATAATAAAGCTTCCACTGGATACGTTAAAGAATTGACTAGAATAGAAAATTCTTCAACGTATCAATTTGTTTAATTTGGTTTAGGTTATAAATTCAAATTCCCATAGAACTGTACGCGTGTTAATAACTGCTCTGCGTGTGTATAACCTTGAAATAATAAATAAGTAATTTCCCTTCTTTCATTTTGTTTAAAGAACTGCACTTGCACGCGAATATGACATACACACTGATTCATACATTTATGAATCAGTGAATACAGGTGTTTTTATAGCGCTTTAAATCTGGATCGGACCTCGTGTGAGTCACGCCTTGCGTCGAAGATTGCGATACTTACACGCCACTGGACGACAAAGAGCAACGGGGTAACGAAAGATGGAGAGATACAGAGAAGAGGAGAGAAAGATAAGAAGAAACATAAAAAGATAGAAAGAAAGAACCGAGGAGGTTCGCCTCTGATTTCGGACACGCACCTTGCGCGCTTGTCGGCGAGAGGAACCAGAGGGATGGCCCTGTTGTCCATCAGGGTTCTTCGGAAAGCTGCTAGCAGATGGCCAGCAGATGTCTACCATCTTGCCCTGATTGTAGGTCTAGACGAAGTCGTCCGTGAAAGGTGGGTATCTGACAGCGCAGTGGTTTGTAAAAGCGCTGTCTTTATCCAATAGATCTTCCCGCATTCACAGTCTTCCTCGCGCCGACCTTACCGATGCCGCAAAGAAACAACGACCGGCGTCTTTTTTATTCCTGCCCATATCTTCCCATCGATGATATTTTGATTAACATATTCGAGATCGAGGGTATAAGCATATAAGCTAGTTTCTCGTCGCAATGACCGAATTCTCAGACAATATCCAAAAATGCAGTGACTGTAAATATAAATTTTTTCTTTTATAACATTTTTCTTATATAGCGTTATATAATCTTATCTTTAAAATACAGAAATATCATTACCTTTTGCATGTGTATCTTCTTTAAATTTTACTCGGATGACATACATACTATGTCACATGGTCGTTTGACCATCAAAATTATCACGACTGCACGATGACATATCATGTATGTCATGCCACATTTTTAAATAAAAATTGTCTAAAACGCGTTTTTTTATTCCCACATTAATTAGTTTCACTTATTTTTTATTATTATATAAACGCAAAGAAATTTTTTGTCATTCGACAGAAGTTTGTTCCGGTGTCGAATGTGTTTGACATAATTAGACAACGCCAATGAGAGCGCAAATTTGCGCCACAGTAAAACTAAGATACAATCTGATTTAATTGGATTCAAATCAGTAAATTCGCTTGAATCACAATTTATTTTTATCATATTTAATCTTTTCTTCGTCGTTTTTATCTTTCACTGATCAGTGCTGCATATATGCAACATATAACAAGAAAAACGGGAAATATACACATATTGCTTTATAAGAATTTCGTATTGTACGGAATCCAGAGCGTTTAACGTTAGAATGTTTTTTCATATAAGAATTTTAGAATCTTTTAATATAATAAAAAACAATATGCGTTTTATTTTATTTTTAAGCAATATAAATAGAATAATTTAAAATGGAAAAGCTGATGAAACTGAAATCTAACCTCTGTTAGAATCGTTTAAAATTAAGGTCCACCAACAATAGTTTTTGGGTATTGATACAATTCCTTCAACCGCGGAGTTTATGTGTTTTTTATTTGGAAATCTTGTTTTTAATATTATTTCATTATTATTAATAATGACATTATTTCATTAAGAAATATTTCACTTTCATCGTTATTTTCTAAATTACGTTATGCGAGAGCAGTAGCAACTGTTTAATTGCGTCATACGAAATCCTAGTGTATCTGTTTTTGATAAAACTGATATCAAATTTTAGTATGAAAAATGCTGTTGCTATTATTAATAGTTGGTAAAGAAAGATTTTTCTCGTACCCTACAAAACATTCGGTTTTGCAAGGCTTAAAGAATTAACATTACCTACGATATGCGAGTAAATATTTAACAAAAAATTAGAAGGAATTCTGATGAGACATAGTAGATAATTTTTATGTGATAGTGGAATTTTTATATGCTTGAATGTATTCATAAATAAATGAAAAACTCATGGTGCCATTATTAAGCGAGTGAAATGCTGTGGGATAAGTTATTAGAAATCATCATAGTTTATAAACTTCATGAACTGTACTATTAACTATACTTTAAGCAAATGCAGTAATCAACAAATTATTTAAATTAAATTAGTAATTAGAAAATAATAAATTTAAGTGATAAAAATTAATAATTATTTAATTTAAATTAACAATTAAACTTCTACATTACTTTCAACTAATCATTTCAACTAGTTTCAACTAATCATTTAAATAGGTTTGTAGGTTTCTAGAACATTTAAATAAAAAGATATTCAACAAATTGTTCATATTAGCGCATCACACGACGTTCATACATAGCTAAAGTTACAAACAAAACAATAAATTATGTTTCTCACGCAGGTGATCTTACTAGATTCCAATAATGAAGCGACACTTTTAAAGGCATTGAATTTCATATCGGATCTTTGAAATTTTGTCCCAGTGTGCGAGACATCGGATCACTTTAAGATCGTTCGTTCGAGAAATTTGTTTTCGTTAGAAACCTTATGCTTGGTGGTCAAGCCTCCAGTCTGGTTCGTTCCTCTCAGAATACCAAAGAAGGATTTTGGATCCTTTGTCCGTTGTGTGAGATGCACCTGCTCATTGATCCCGGCAGTAAATTCCTCAGCATCTTCCTCCTCCTTCGTTCCACTTTCATGTTGCAACAGTTGCTCACTTACCTTCAGAGAAATTGCCCCAAGTGACCAAATTCAACAAAAGCGTGAAAATATCGCATCATAAATTGTCGAACTGGTTCCAACAGCTTACGCGAATTTGTCTACAACTTTGATCGTCATGTTGACGAAGAGTTTCAACACTGTCAGTTGACGCTTTGCAAGCAAGCAAGGCCAACGAGAACTATCCATTTGCCAGGAAATCGTTGGTCTAAGAAATGTTTAGCATCGCAAAATTAGCTATAACTATTATACGAGCGTATTTTAATCTTCTTCCCACATATTCTCACTCACTCTGTATATCTTTTAATCCTTTAGTACAAAAAAAATGCAGTAAAGTATGCGTTTTATCGATTACGTAATACAATTTCAAGCTCAATATCGAGATGGTTTTTTTTCCAAAAAATCGTCAATCTTGAATTATTAAATATTAAGAAATAAAAGAGGCGTCATTTTACAGTTTATTACCTGTATTATATAGCGATTTAAAAAGGAACCCATCTTAGAGCGAATTGGTCCTAGAGAAACGTCTTTTTCCTTGTAATTTTTAGAATGATTCCAGAATTCTATAGAAACAAGTTTCACTGTAGGATGTAAAATGCGAAAGAAAACGATTATCGCTGTATTTTAGTCAAGCATTTGCATGAAAAAATCTTTTTTACATTTGCATATCAAGATGTAGGTCTCGTAGATAGCGTACAAGTTCGAAGGATAAACTGAGTTAAGCTCACGTATTTCTATTGCAAATAAAAATTTCCTGTTTTGTAAGTTGACAAATTAATCGTACAAAAAATAACAAACGGATCAATTGGAAATTGTGTACGTTATTTTAGTATGATTAGTGCTTACGTATCATGGAACTTCGATGTTGCGTGATAACTTTAACTAAAATTTTGTAAAACACTGTTTAAGAAAAATGGCCTTCTTCGCAACTTTTTACTGATTACTTTTTACTAATTCGCAATCTAGAAGTCGCGCTTATCGCGACGTAACAGGTTTCATTTCACGGATAATTTTATTAGCTACAACTTTCTACTGAAATTCTTTTACGTACGACAAACAGTTTTGTAGATATAAAGCGAAATGTATAACACGTCGTATTTTTTTCATTTAAGCGATATTTTGTTTGTGGAGCACTGGAATTTTCCAGTCATATCGTGCAAACAAATTTTTACTCTCAATTTGTTTTTAAAAAAATGTTAATTCGAGTGGACTGTAAAAGTCATGGAACGTAGCTGAGTTAGGAAGGAATTTCGTTTCTCGCGAGACTATTCCTGTTCGACCGTTCGCGGATAGAGGCGATCGCGAAGAAGCGCGCTAACCAGAATCGTAAATTTCTGTTATAATTTGATAATCGACGCCACGAGTCGTTCGATCTCCTATTTCAGTTAGGATAATATAATATTAGGCATAAACAGCAAGTTAAACTGATAACTGATCAATGTTGCCTGGTCAACGGATGAAAAACCACTAAAGTTCGGTGACGACGCTGTCACGGAGGAAAACTATCGATGGGTGTTGGTTACTCTATCAACGGTCGCTTCCTGCTGGCAATGACCGTTGAACATGGGAAAAGCCTGTTGTTCCCATCTTTTACCCGATTGAACAATAACCTTAAGGAACGTCTCGACTTGAAAGATGTTTTATAGCAGTTAAGGGGCTTGACGGTAAAGTTAAAATGTTTTGTTTTATGACCGTTCCTTATGACCGTAAACTTAATGTATTATATCAAACAATTTTTATATCAACTTAATGTTTTATATCAAGTAAAATTTATGATTTGTAAACTTAATGTTTTATATCAAGCAATGGTTGAGAAATAAATGTACAGTAGATCTTCGATCGTCGGAACCTCTGTTTTATCCAAATTCTCCACTTTCTCTATTATATAAACATTTCATTGTCGAAACACGTTTCGCATCTAAAAAGTTTAATCTTCTACAAAAATTTGTATCGATGATCAACGATACAACTGACAAAAAGATGATACAACTTTGGAAGCGATTAAATTTATAGGACTGCTGTTATACAGTGGTATACGCTTGGGCTGGCGTTAAGTATGTGATACTAAAAAAAGGATGAAAAAAGCATGAAAAACCAGTGCACTTCATGGAAAAAGTGAAAGATGAAATTATGACAGATCTAGAAGGAACTCTTTCTACGCTGAATACAATAGCAGCATTCGGTGATTGCGATAACGCCGACGTGATAAAATGGTTTTAACGCGATGGAACTTCTTCAATTGACCATGATACTAGTGGTATGTGTGCTTCGAATAATGAATCGGGATACGAATATAATAGCGATGGCGATGTTGCTCAACATTCGAAGCATTTAAGCATTTAAGGCTATTAAAGCGACTAAAACTATTAGAAATAGGATCAAGATGGTACGAGGCACCAAAGGAATGTTACTTTACCGAATTAAATCCACTAAAACAGTTGTGTGATTTAGTAGATAAAAATATTTTCAGCTCACAAATCTTTCATCGAATTATATTTAATCGCATTATTTGTATTGCTATTATTATATTTGTCTTCCTTTTTCAAATATTCACAGCAAGATGTACGCTTGACAAGCAATCGTCCGTCCTATTATTATCCGTAAATTATTTTACCCCAACAATCTCGTTCCCCAATTAGTTCGGATAACTGAGAGTCTACTGTATATTCCTTTCGCACGAACAGCGCCTATAGGCGCTCAGCCACAGTATCTTTCTCTGAGCATCGTGCGCCATCCACGCGACCGATCTTCGACGGTCACGGCGGCTGTCAAAACCACGTAGCCAAAGAGATATACAGGATGTTCCGCCCAACTTGAGCATCCTATGTGCATAATTGGCTTATTTTTTATGATACGAAAAAATATCAGAGAAGAATGTCTGACTCGAAGGGGAAGACGCGATAATAGGCAAGAGGCCAATTTCCACAAGGCCATCTCTTTCGAGATTTCAAGTTCATGGAAGTTTTTTTAATCGAGGCTACATACTTTTGCCACTGTGATGTGATAGCTAAGATCAAGGCGAATTCAAGGACCTGTAATACTGTCATTTCCACATGACCTTGAATATAAGAGATCCATAAAAGCTAGGTAATTGACGTAGCTAGTGAAATAACCACGATTAAAAGATCGTCGAAGAAAAATTTATTTTAACATTGTTAGTGGAAATAGTGTAACACAAAGATCTGGAAAAATGAACTAATCGAGATCTGGGGTCTTCTTTATGTTTTCAGAAATTTACTACCGCTTGAAGCTCGATTAATATCAGTAAACACGTTTCCTCGCAGGTTCTACGCCAACATTACTCATCGAGTAAAATTGTAAACATTGATACATTAGTTTCTATAACTAAATTCTGATTATAGTAAACGAAAGTAGAATGTTCAGGTTAGTTGGGACGCTCTGTATGTATATTTTTATTTTTTTATCATATATTAGAATGCAAACTATACTATAAAATCGACACTAATCGTACTTCTCAATAATATTTTTAGTGGAAGAAACAATTCGGAAGAGTGGTAAGTGGAAGAGTGCGCGAATAAGAGGGTTCACTGGGTTACGGGGTTGAAAACTCATGTACGCTATAAGTGTACAAAGATACATAACAGCTCTCTAGTATCGTATATACATGAAACACATATATATATTTACTTTGGTGGGTGCGCATGAATGAGAAGCTATACGAGTTATACGGCTTTGGAGTTGCTAGGCGACCAAACTCCACTCTTTTTCCACACTGGGATTCAGTATCGTAATCAAGAATTTTTTCTCCCTACCAGAAAGTTCAAGCTTCAAAAAAATCATTTCCGACACAAACTGCGTGAATATCCTTTTACATAACGTATTTCATCACTTCTTACCTAAGTATTACTTTTTATTACATATGTATATTTATTTATATTTTTTTTTATTTATTTATTATTGCTTAGTCCATGCCTTTCGGTTTTACATCTCTT
Organism: Bombus impatiens; assembly: GCF_000188095.3. Taxonomy (NCBI): domain Eukaryota; kingdom Metazoa; phylum Arthropoda; class Insecta; order Hymenoptera; family Apidae; genus Bombus; species Bombus impatiens. The sequence continues at coordinate 13,472 of NT_177215.1, read as the reverse complement.
ATATGTAACATCTCTTCTTATATGTCTACCTCTCCTCTTTTCCACTCTATTCTATTGCACTACCTTACTTATTCTACCTCTAACAACTAAAAATTAGGAACTATAAATTAGCAACTAATGACTAAAAACTATTGCAACTTTGGTCTTTAGCCTGCTTACCGTGCCTCCTTCTTGTCGTTTGCCCTTCTCTTCTCTATTATTGCTTTCAATTCTGCAAAACCTTCTCCAGTCTCGTTTAGCGCTTTTCCTATGTCCTTTGGTCCTCCCGTTATTTCATATTCTTCTATTACATGTCTGCCAGTATTCTTCTGTCCTTCCACTTCATCCTCCCTTCTAGGTACGTTGGTAATTTTTCTTTCTATGGCTATGTTCCTTAGTGTATATTATACTTGGATTTCCTTATCCTTTCCCCCCTCTCTTCTGTTTCTCTGTTTCTTCTATAATTTGGTCTGCTGTCATCCTTTCTTGCTCCTCTCTTGTTTCTATCCGCGCCCCTCCTTTTCTCACCTCTTCTAGTCCCTTCTTTCTCTTTCTTGCTCTTTTCCCTTCCTGACCATTCCACCATTCTCTCTCTCTTTCCTTTATACACTCCTTTACTAATTCCTTTCTTGATTCTAGGGCTTTCTCTTCATACCTTGCTGCTCTTTTTAATGCCTTTTCTTTTATTCCTATCATTTTGCATTCTTCTATCATATTTATTTATATTTATATGTATATGTATATTTGCAGCACGGACTATGCAATAAATCTTTTAACAAAAATATTGTTTCTCTTACTTAAAAGTAAATCTGCTCTGGAACATCTTGATAAAAAGAAGATTCGAGATAAGAATAAAAATCTGAATAATAATCTACCGTACTTTTCTTATTGAAAATATGTTCATTACATGGAGTTTTAAATGTACATATTATAATATTTGGATACATGTTCTGTTTGCACTTATACTTTGTAACAAAAAATTACGACTGAAACTGTTTAATATTTTCGATAATTTGTACATCAGCATATTAGTTAGACCTTTTTTCATTTAGCAATATCATCTAACGGTAAAAAAATTTGTTATCTTCATCATTCAGTTAATAACTTTAATATTATGATTTGTTTTATGATTGACATTCTTCTTGTTAGACAATAAATATAATTTATAAAATTATATTTATAATATAATTTTTTGGATGTATCGATTTTCTAGTAAACCAACGACATAAACTGGTAATGAAAGCAGAGAATTATTAGCAAAAATGTTCTGATAAAAAAAAAGTAAATTCTTATTTACCTCGATAGCGAATTAAAGAAAACTCAGTTAATTGATGTTGGTATAATGGTTAAAGCATTTTGTTATGCATTTTCTAAAATATGAAACTTTATAAATGTTCTGTCATAAAAACGTTAAGGCGTTAAAATATTCGGATTCTTGGTGATATTCTATATTCGTATACACAGATACCAGAAAACAGTATAAACTATCATTCTATATAATGAAAGTATTTAATCAAGTAGCCAAACAACAACTCAGCAACTAGGTTATTAACGCAATTAATTAACAATTATATCACGATGATCTTATGAACCCTTGTAGACGTGACAAAAATATTAAGTTGCATTCAAGTTCATTAAAATGTAGCAAAAATGTATATGGTATGTATATAGTATGTATATATGGTATATATGTATGTTGGTATGTATATATGTATATATGGTATGTTATATGGTATGTATGTAGCTGTTTCACAATTCGTAACATACACATGTGCACGTAGTTTCTAAAATTACAGTTAATTAAATGCAATACATTTAATTACGTGCGAAGTTTGAAATATACGAAAATATGCAAACGATAATAAAATTAATCAAATTGTTTACATTTGAGTAATAAACGAATATTCTTTCTATTTCTACTTCCTCCTTAACATCATCCGGTGTACTGCTACTCTCGTTACGGCCCTGCAGGCATCCTTTAAACAGCTCATTCCAACCCTCTGCGAGTCTCTTTCTTTCCCTTTTCCTCTCTCTCGCTCTCGCTTTCTCTGTCTACCTGTCTATCTCGTCGATCTCTTCTTCTCTCGCCGGTCCAACCAATCCACGTTGCTGTACTGCACACATAAACTCTGCATCGGATCAATGCACCTCGCGAACCCACTTCCGTTTCATAGACGAATATGTAGTCGCTATATCGACGCTATTCCGTGTAATATTTACGTCGAACCCTTGGCTTAAAATTTCACGTCCTATCATGATATCGTATTTTAAGTAGCTATTAGCAAGAACGTGGAAAGTTATCTCCAATGTAAAACCATTAATACATACAGTGGACAAAATCTGGGAGGTACTTTTAACGCACGTATTTCCTATTCCTCGCATTACTACTACGTCAGTCGTTCTTTTGCCAGCGAATTTCGCGGCGGCGGACTCTTTAATTAACGAGCATTCGGCTCCGGAATCGAAACAGAACGGGAACGACTCACCCAGGTGGCTTAATTCGCCGGTTGGAACTTCCACCAGGCAGACATCAATCCGTCGTTCCTTCTTGGAAGCAAGGCCTTCCTGCCGCGACAATGGGCAGTTAGGGGCGATGTGCCCCTCTTCGTTGCACTTGTAACAGGATACCGTCGATAGTATGGTTTCTCGGGTTTCTCTTGGTTTTCGTGTGTTCTTTCCTGGCTCCAATCTGGTCCTCTTGCGGCACTCAATTGCTTTATGTCCAACGATGCCACAACGGTAACACTTGCTCCGGTGCTCCGATGGCCTTTTTCTTTTACCTTCGAGGCCCGTTGGTAGGTTTCCTGGCGAAGGTGTTGGCTGACCATCGTCGTAAAGGAGTTTCATTTCGTTATGAAATTGGTCCTCCGTCTTGATATTATTCGCGAGTGTTAGTCGTCGAAAATATTGATCTTGGGAGGTCAACATATAAAGGGCGAAGGCATTGAGTAATTCGGGCGTCGTTAGGTCTCCCAACGTCGTCTGCAGCATGGAACGGACGCGACTAGCATGAGTTCCTTCGGGATTCGGTCTCCGCCCGTCGTTCTCCGGATATCCTGAATAACGCCGCGGCGGTTGTCTCCTTCCCACCGAAACGTGCAAGGAATTGTTCCTTAAACGTTGGCCAGGTAAGCTGTCCGCTGCGCACTATTTGTGAAAGCCAGTGCGCCGCCGGAACCCTTAGGGCAAGATTTAGAGCAGAAAACAACGCACTGTCTTGTAACGGGTGGTCCCGTATCAGCAGATCGGTAGCTGCGCACCACGCGGCTGGATCGGCGCTCGCGACTTTGGGGTTAAAACGTGGTAACGCGACATTTGTAGGTTCCGTACTCGGTCTTTGCTCCCTCCACTGAATCAACTGGCTCACGATGGCTGCGAGCCGTTCCACCACTGTTACGAGCTGTCCTGATTCCACTTCTGATGTCGGAAAAGGGTCACAAGGAGGGTTGTGAGCGTTTGGTAAATCTTCCTTGGAATTGGCCATCGTTGCGGTGTCATACTGGTACGGTCTACTCACACGAGAATGAACACTACCGACGCGACAATCAACAGCGGTGGATGAGCACTCGCGAGACTCGTGACGTTGGTCTTAGGCTCGATAACGAATCCACGGTCAACGGGAAGATAGACTTGCTCTAACTCAAACGTGTACTGATCGTAAGGCGCTACTCCCTTCTTCGATGAGGTCTCAATAAAGAATGAATCTTCGTCCCAACGACGCCACCAAGACAAACTCTGGTGGGGTGTCTAAGTATACAAGATCCTCGGATCGACGTCGCTGTCGATTGGTCGATTTGGGACAAAAGCTGCCTGTCCGTTTGCAAAAATCTTAATTGTCGAAAAAACCCAGGTTTTATAGCGGGTCCTCGGGCTACCGGGACTTGTGCTGTGTACGTGCCTCCACCACAGGTATTAATTGTCCTAAGGAACCGTTAGCATGTTTTACTGTCCGATACCTCTATGGGTAGTTCCTTTAATGAGGGTCATAACACCGCTCCGCACCTTTGTTAGCCGGAGCGCCCGTCCCGTTGACCGCGGCTACGTTCGGCGACGGATGGTTGCCTTGAACCCAAGTTTATTATCGCAAATCGCAAACAAGTATGATTGGGCAGAATGACGGCAACTTGTTTGATTACTACTGTAAACTTTAATTACAATTGTACAGATTTTCCCGAGATTCCAGGGGGGAGGCTCCGGTGTCCCTTCATCTCCGAAATATATATATATATATAGGCACGCGTATGAACGTACAGTGATGCATATATGTGCACAAAGTGCTTATGTGGACCGTTCTATCATTCAGGCATGGAATAATGATTAATCTGACATTAACGACATTGGTTTACATCTCCTACTTCAAAGCGATTGAATAGGCGGCACCTATCGACTTTTCAAAGAAAGCAAGAGAAGAAGAAAGAGAGAATGTGAATTGTTCTTTATTTTCTTACGGTCACAAAATGATTTTTTTATATTTCTGAATAATTTTAATCTATTAATAAATTATTCGCTTAATCTTTTATTTCTATACTTAGATTTTGACATATGCGCGTATAGGATTTCACGTTGAACACAGATCTGGAAATAGAAAATTTTTTTTTTTATTATTTATTAAAATTACAATCAATTCTCTCGTTGAGAAAGGAAATAGAAAATGGCACAATTATTGGAATAATCTTAAATTCTGTACTTTTGAATTGTATTAATGCGATGGCTTAAAATTATTAGTTTAAAAGTTATTATATCTTGAAATTTAAATTATCTCGATCTATCAGCAAGTATTCAAACGATGACTGTTAAAATAGTCTTTAATTCTATTCTTCATATTACTTAACACATAAGACTTTTCATGTAATTTTTCATTATTCTAACAGAACACATTGTTGGATACATTGATACTTATCCGACATATTGTACATGCTATAAAACTATGATACTTAATATGCAAACTTTATGTAGGTATATCCTTGCTCTGTTATTAATGTTTAATAAATTCAGCAACATATCTTACTAGAATCATTTAAAAAGTCACTAAAATATAATATTGGATGTTTGTTGAGATGTTAATAAAAAGAGTTCATTATGTGGCGGATGAAAAGAGAGTCGTGCGTTTCGTCCCGGGACTACCAGTGGACTCGTCAGTAAGGCTATGCCCGGTAGTCCCTGCCTTAGACGTAGAGGGAGTCTTGTTAGGCGCGGTATTTGTATCAATCGCTCGTATATTCGAACGCTAGCGAGTTAGACAGACTCGTTGTCGTCGTAGCCCTCTAATGTTGGCGGTTGGTACCAGCGGATCGCCCGGGAGGAGTTGCGCCGCGTTGATGCCTCGACCTGCCTGCGTCCTATTGATACCGATCCACCACACTTGTTATAGGAAATTTACTTTTTGCCGGAATTTATATTATCTTCGCAACTTCACTTTTATGGGCAGTTAAAATACTTTTCTCCAGTGCGCGTCTATGCCAGAAATTACAATCATCTGAACGATGTTTGTGGAAAGCGAAACGAGGTCTTCTGGAAGTCGTGCAAGATTTTTTTTTTAATTAACTATTTGTTAAATTCTTTTGACTTTTTAATATTAGCAACCGTATGACTATCCCCAGTGGGATAATGATTTGATAATACGATCATTTGATAATACGTAATTAGTTGATCGTCGTGCAAGATAAACATTGAATAAAAAGTAACAACTTGCATATATTCGTACAAATATGTAACAAATATAATGTTATCTTGAACCACATTATAACTCAACAAGTTCCTATCATAAAGCGTCATAAAGCTATATTTTTTATTTTTATAATGTTTTATATTTTATTATATAATATGTTTATAATGCAATGTCTTTTCCAATGTTAAATATTTTATAATTTTATGAGCTCTGTAATACTATACTATCAATTTATTTATCGAACATCTTTGAAATGTTACTTATGCTATGAACATAATACAAATTATTTAAACAAAAATTCAAAATAAACACAAACTAAGTTAAGCGCGAATTTTATATTTACTATATCAATATTTTCATTTATGACACAAGTAATGGGAGAGTAGTGAAGAAATATTATGTTAACCATTCGATATTATATAAATTAGCGATGGTTGTTTTAAAACAAGATAAAATTATTTATCAGTTGTCAAATTTACAAGACTGTGAAATTGACGTGCATTATTACAACTTAGCTTACTGAAGGGACCAATGTTTGATTTCTCATAGTCTGGTAGTTAACGACACAAATCTTAAACCAATTTTAATATTATTTATTTTAACATTATTCCAAATTTGGATTGATTGAAGCCAAAATGAGATGAAATTCAGGAATAAAAAACATATGTCACGTTATATTAATACATCCTAGAGAACACATGTTGGACCCGTGAGGTTTATGCTGTAGAGTTTTACGTTATAAAATGTATATCCTTTTGAACTATACCTTTCACTAAAATGCATTGAGCGGTTTAATATTAATAGAAAAAATATATCTTTGAATCGTGACAATCATATTCTATATCTTCCAAACTCTGAAAATTGATCCTATTTACTTCTTCATGAAAACTAATGAAATAATCACTAAACTGAGGAGAAAGAGATAATACTAATAATCTATCAGGCCTCACGTATGCGCTGATGTGATTTTTGTTTGCATATGCGTTATACGATTAATCTAAATTTTCCTCCATTTCTTTTTTTTCTTTTTTTTTTAGAAATTTACCGAATGTCCAGCTGGACAAATTGTAAAGTGCAAATTAAATAAAAAAAAATTTTTTTAGCAATCTGTCTGTATATCATAAAAAAAAGTGACAAATGACAAAGATCATTTAGTTCAAACGGTGAGCGAATGAGTAATAAAGTAAGCCACTATAATGGCGCGTCGTAATATAAGATGACATCCGCAGAGGTCATAGTGGTGCATCGTACCTAAGAGGTTAAGTATTAAGTATTCGAGTTACAAATATTAAAATTATTATTGGAAGATACATTCAAATCCCATACAAAGTCGCATAACAATGCAATGTAAAACCACGTAGCGTGCTTATTTCCAAGAGTTTAAAAAACCTGATGGCCATTTCGCAATTCCATCCCATAAAATTGAACTGTTTGTCAAGATTACGGAACAAGTATGACAATGAAGTGTTCTGATTTTATTTTCAGAAATGTACTATGATATTGTGATAATCGATAGGTAAGTTAAATGAAGAAATATATAGCATATTTGGAGAATCGTTGCTGATTATTTTCGCTTCTGCATTTAGTAACTAAGAAGTTTTTTTTTTTAATTTATTTATTTACATTTTACAATTTGTCCAGTAGGACATTTGGTAAAATATTATAGCTTAGTGGTATAGTAATATAACATGTGGATGGCTACCCCCAGTGGGATACCATCTTCGAATTTGATTGATTTATTTCTTTAATCTTCTCAGATAATACGTGTTTGTTAGGTTATGTTCTTTGAGAGATCTGTTGGGTGTTTCCTTTTTAATCTTCTTTTTATGCTTGATGTGTCGACCGTTTCCGTCAGCCGATTCGGGTACGTTGCTATTCTTTCTCTGTACCTTCTTGCACATCTGCTAATCTCCTTGACCGTTGGTATTCCCAGGTCTTCCCGAATGTCCTCGTTCCTAACGTACCATGGGGCGTTTACTATTGTTCTAAGTATTTTCGATTGCTTTGCCTCTATTTTGGTTATATGGCTCATTGCTGCTGTTCCCCATAGTGCTATTCCGTACGTCCAGATTGGTTTTATGACCATTTTATATATTTTTAGTTTGTTTTCTATGCTTAGTTTGGATTTTCGACTTGTTAGCCAGTACATTTTTCGACTTGTTAGCCAGTACATTTGTCCTGACCATTTTATATATTTTTAGTTTGTTTTCTATGCTTAGTTTGGATTTTCGACTTGTTAGCCAGTACATTTGTCCCCTTGCCATCTGTATTTTGTCTATTGTTGCTTTAATATGCTGTTTCCATGTGAGTCGTGAATCTAAGTGGACTAAGAAGTAATTTACGATCGTACATACTGCAATAGAATCGTACAACGTGAAACCTATGTGAAAATTATATATTAAACTCTATTTATAAACTACTGTTTCAATGTCTACGATAATATATATGTAAAAACTAAAAATAAATGGAAAAGAAAAAGCAAAGCATATGAATTTAGGGCAACCAATAATGATAATTTGTAAAAACTCGTCCGTTGCATACATAGTATGTGCTTGGGTTCAATGTAAACACTGCACTACCATAAACTATCTCTATAATATTCTGTTGTTTACTTTGACCATTAAACACAAATCCTTTGAATCTTTATCTATAAAGAAATGCTCGATTTAATTCTACCTTCTATTGTAGAAATAATAATGGTAAATTTAGTAAATACATTGAAAGTTCTATATTATCAATATCAGAGTTTATAAATGAATTCGCTAATTAAATGTTCTTACGCCTTATTTTGAATTCTTAGATAAAAATAACAAGTCGATTACAATTAAATTAAGTTAACTAGCTTTCGAAAATTCTCTTGAAATCGAGGAGAAATTTCATACAATTATCTCTTCTATATTTAATATGAAAAGTATTAAATCAGATATTATAAATTCTGCGTTTAATCTGGTAGATTTGGAAATATGTTGATATAACTAAAAATAATAATATAATATAAATAATAATATATAATAAATAAATATAAATAATTTTATTTTTCGGAGTCATCGCTTATGCATAAAAGATTAGTATTTCTAAAAACGTATACTAATTAACGAAACAGTCTGTGAAACTAAGTTTCAAAATTCTTTAAATTATCAAACTGCGGATGTTTCAAAGATATACACAATACACGTGTATAATGCTGCAAAATATATAAAATATTCAATCTATAGTATCTATTATAATATACATATTAAGTAAGAGAAAAAGTCTATGCTTAGATTTTATTCCTTCAATCGTGTTCATCAAAATATCAATTTGGATAAATATCTGAGTCTACTTATTATGTTCACCGTTTCCAATTCTAGCCTTATTAATAATTTCCGACTCGTAAGAAACTGAAAAGTTGCTCGTATTATAACAAGGAATGGTTGATTCCAGTTGTTGTCATTGAAAATATCATATCCAAGATAACCTTCGGAAATAAGCATTCGATCCGAGAGTTATAAATGTCGTGCGCATCCCTACACCATTTTCCCCAAGTTTGTCCTTTTCGTCCTCTGCATCGTATCTCGTAGAGTCCCAAGGTAGGAGGAGAGAATCCGGAATACTTGCCGGGAAAACGACCGTCCTGGCTTGACGTGTGCTAGGTTATGACCTGAATAGCAGATTACCCGTTTACGAGGCTACATTCTACCTTCCTCCGTTTTATTGAATTCAGGGAATACCGTGCGCATCGCGGCTTTGACGCTACAGAACACGAACCTATCTAATGCAGAGTTGCGTGCGATATGTTGGCAGCTTGGATTTAACAAAAACAATATTTACAGTAGATGGAACTAATATAGCGTTGTTGTAAACTACAGCTTCAAGAAGTAACACTCATTGATATTTATTCATTGACTTTATTCGTAGAAACGAACTGCTACTTTTGAATCACGAGTGATTCGATCACGTTCGTTGCCATTTATCGTAATTTTTTGTATTGATTTGTGATTTTTCGTGATCGCTTCTGATTGGTGGAGAGTATAATACGATTTTGAAATCTAGAGAGAAATTAATAGCTTACCCTTCAAAATACTGATATAGGATAAAGAAGAGAAAATATGAGGAAAACGTAAAGTAATTTTAAATTAACATTATCAATTACAAGAACATCATTACAAGATTACAACATTACAAGAAACATAAAAGTATCTTATAAGAAATAATTCAATTAAAATCAAGAATTACGATCACAGTGAGCAAATTCACTCAAGATAAACAAATTATTGTTCATAAAAAGTATTGTTCATAATAAGAAATTTACATGCTAATTAAGTGACAGAAAAATGATGAAAAACAAAAACAGTAATTGCTTCATATTACCTTAATTCTTCTTCGAGATGAACATTGTAGACTATTGAAACAGAGTAAAAAATATTCACTTCTGGTATTGTCGAAACATTAATCTCTGTTTGCTGCGCATATGACGCAATACTGAAAATGTGATAATTCATGTTTCCTACTGCAACTCATAATCTTTTACGTTATCTAATGTGGATATTTTTATTGTCTAACTATTTGTATTTTGATAATTTTGTATTTTTGGTTGTCATAGAATCATTAAGGGGGGGGGGGGGGGGGGGGGGGGGGGGGGGGGGTAAGGTTAATTCGTACAAAAAAAGGCGTTTTTGTGAATTTTTTGTGACGACACAGTTAAAAATCTCTTTTTTAAAACCAATAGTACATTAAAGTATGACATTCGAAGAATATTGTATACAATTTTCACGGAGAAATATTAAAAAATACGGCAATGGCAGCAATTATTCGGATGTGTCTCGGAAAAAAGTATAATTGCGGTGCCCTTCAGAACTTGGTGCTGGATCATCTGAAATCAAAAAATAAAAGTTCATTCGTTAGGTAATAGTTTTCCACAGGTAACGCTGGGAGGGTTTTTCGAAATTTCAATTTTTCACTTTTTTGGAACACTTTGAAGGGATAAATTAGCCGACTTTACGAAAATTTGCGGCTAATTTGTTATTGTAAAATAAAAATAATTAACAAATTTGAAAAAACTCTGCAGCGTTGCCTCGTAAATTATGTACAGAAATAGTGTTCAAAACTTCAAAAGGATCGGTGTAGTGGTTTTGAAGTAATTGGGGACACCGACTTTGAAAACGTGAGTTGTGGGGAAAAAACTTTAAAGTTTTGAACACTAAAAAATCTGGTATAAAACGTTCATATGGGAATTTTATCGGCTACCTCACACTGAATCATCAATGCCAGGTCCATAAAGGATGTTGCTATCATCCATGATAGCTCTTCGGCTGTTGCTACTTTTTCTTCTTTTATAGCAGATTAAAAAAATCGATTCGCTATTTCTCTTACAGTCGAGCATATTTCTTTCGCGTAATCATTGTACGTCGGTTTTGATAAAACCTACTAGACAAATCCATCAAGCCGCAGAACTTTTCACAGCCAACTAATCCAAGATCTAATATCCTCATCGCGAAAACAAACCGATAATTAACATCGAAAGTACCAGAGTTTATTCTTACACTAGACGGAACATTTGTAATCATTCGGAACATTTACAGCATTCGCACGACACTTTGATGTTAAATCTAAGGCCTTCTTTCTTAGTCGAATGAAAATTTACTTTTCCATCACATTTCACACACTTCACTAGCGTAGCAATCGTTGAAAAGTCCTTTGTAACTTGATCGTCAACGGTCACTTTTATTTTTTTAGCTGACGCGCTACTTGTTGAAGTGCCTTCGTATTTACGTTTATGCGGACGTTTATTATTTTTCTAGGTCGATATAATCTCGAACCAGTTGATTGTCTATCAGATCTTGTAACTTGTTTAGGCATTTTAGTAATAATTTAACACAAAACTTAATGAAAATGGAGCCAAAATGATGCGAAAATAGGAACGCACGTGTACGTCTGCTCGATAGAATATTTACTCCTACACTAAATTTTATACTCTACATTGACAAAATATACAGTACAGGTATAAGGAGTCGTTAAGTAGTATAAATAGATCTGGGGGTAAGATTAGGTATTATATAGAGAAGAAGACGTCTGCCAGGTAGCAATAGCACGCTCGGGTCGGGTAGGTAATAAAATCCGACATGTATAAAAATACTCGTAACTTCGTCAATTTTGCTCCAATCGACTTGAAATTTTGACACAATATTCTTAAGATGTTATGCATTCAATTTAAAAAATAAAAAAAAATGCAAAAAAAAATTTTTAACTTTACCCCCCCCCCTTAAGCTTAACTTTTATTTCCTATTTTTCCTTGCTCCATTTGAATATGAGTTCCATTTAACAAACAATCGCTACCGCAGTTATACCGTAGTCATTCTTGTCTTACGTTACCATTAACTTCAACTTCAATTACATTATTTATCCTCAACGTCTTCTCTAAGATCTAAAAATGATACGAGATAAATTATAATCAATTTGAGATGTAGTTGTTGTCCGTGATACTTGTAGCTGCTGGCTGAAGATGTAGACGTCGCTATAAGATACTGCTGCTTTCTTCTCATTTATGTGCCATGGAAGAAAAATCGGACTGCGGGCGCCGGGATGAGAACCCGAGTCCCGAACGTTCGTAACGCCCGGTAGAAGGTTAGTGTCGAGATCTTTTTTTTTTCATTTAGTTGTTTACATTCACAATTTGTCTGATTTGGACATTTGGTAGAATTTTTTGGCTGTTTGATTATCATGTGGATGGCTACCCCCAGCGGGGTACTATCTTCGTGTTTGTTAGGTTATATCCTTTATGAGATCTGTTGGGTGTTTCCTTTTTAGTCTTCTTTCTATGCTTGATCTGTTAATCGTTTTCACTGCCAGCCGATTCGGGTACGTTGCTATTCTTTCTCTGTACCTTCTTGCACATCTGCTAATCTCCTCCTTGACCGTTGGTATTCCCAGGTCTTTCCGAATATCCTCGTTTCTAACGTACCATGTGGCGTTTACTATTGTGCTAAGAATTTTAGCTTGCATTGTCTCTATTTTGCTTATATGACTCATTGCTGCTGTTCCCCATAGTGATATTCCGTCCGTCCAGATTGATTTTATGATCGTTAGCCAATGCATTTGTCTCCTTGCTATCTGTATTTTGTCTATTATTGATTTGATATGCTGTTTCCATGTGAGTTGTGTATCTATGTGGAGTCCTAGGTTGACTTGCCTTGTTTGTATTATGTGAGTGCCGTTCAGAATGTGTGAATGTAATATGGTTACATTTATTGGGGTTTGCTTTAATTTGTTTAACTTGTAGCCACTTTTCTATTTTTTAGCCAAAAAATTCTACCAAATGTCCAAATCGGACAAATTGTAAATGTAAACAATTAAATAAAAAATAATGTCGTGAAATCGTACGTTTGATTCTTATTTAAAAAAAAAAAAAAACTTTTCTATTTTTGTGATATGTTCTTGCAGTAATGTAACTGCTGTTACAGGATTAGTGTGCACTGTGACTAGTACAGCTGTGTCGTCCGCGAATGTCAGTATTTTGCTATTAGTTAGTATCGAGTGGCGGATATTTTGTTGTCGAGTGCCGCCACAAATTCTATATTTACTACATTGTTCTTGGAATTCTAATTGCTCGTAGAATTTTAACAGCACTCCCTTGTCGTTTCTATTTTAGAAATCACCAGCCACAATTACGTTTCCGAGCGAAATTATTGGATACTCTGTACCTTCGAATTATCTTTCATCATCATTATCCGCTGTCGCGTACGTGCAATTTCGAGTCATAAATTTAGGTTCAAGCATGCTGCATAATTTGCGTACAATTAATGGACGAGCGAGTGTAATCAGAACGCGATAATTACGTGGCGATAAT
>NT_177214.1:29516-38495 GCF_000188095.3 Bombus impatiens | reverse complement strand
CGTTTTCTTCAATGGTCCTAATATATCCATTGCTATCTTGTCATTTGGTTCCAATGGTGTGTCGGTTATACATGGTTCTTCTTTAGGTCGAATCCTAGTCATTTTTGCGCTTTGACAGGTCTCACAAGTTTCTATTCTGGTTTTTATTCTGTCCATTAGATGTGGGATATTATATTTGTCTCTGATTCTGTCGTACGTCTTTTGTATTCCGGGATGTCTTATCAAGTCATGATTTTCTTTTAGTATTTGTTCTATCTCTTCTTCACTTAAGCTCTGTATTGGTTCGTAAGCAAACTCTATGTCGTCGCGTTGGCCATTGAAAAATAAAAGAAGTCTTTTTATGTGTGCTTTGTCTTGTGCGTTTAAGTTGTTGTCACCTATTCCTATCTTTCTATTTGTTTTGAGTACGTTTGATATTTTCTGTAATCATACGGTTTCGTCATATGGGCCTAGATATGTTTTTGTTAATTGAAAAAAGTTGTCTTTATTGGATGTTAGTTTTAATAATTTTGGTATTTCTTCTTATTTTTCCCAGTCTTTGAATTTTTTTAATAAAACGTCAGCTTGTGTTATCGCATGTACTCTGGATAGGGCGTCAGCGGCCGTGTTTTCGTTTCCTTTTACGTAATCTATGTCATACTCGTATTCCTCTAATCTTAATCTCCATCGAATCAATCAGCTGGAGGGGTCCTGACAGTTGTGTAGCCATTTAAGAGCTTGATGATGTGTTTGAATTTGGAATTTGCGGCCTAATAAATATTGTCTGATTTTTTAACTGCCCAAACGATAGTTAATAATTCTTTTTCAGTCGTTGTATAATTTCGTTCAGGAGGGTTTAATGTTCTTGAAATGAAGCAACAAGGGTGTCCGTCTTGTGAAAGGATGGCTCCTAAAACTTCGTTACTGTCATCCGTTGTCAACGTAAATGTTTTTGTATAGTCGGGATATTTTAATACTGGCGCTTGGCATAGTTTTTCTTTTAATGTATTGAAGCTAAGTTTTGTTTTGTCAGTCCAGTGGAATGGCGTGTCTTTCTTAGTGAGTTCAGTAAGTGGTTTTGCTAGTTTTGAAAAGTTACGAATGAATTTTCTGCAATAACCTGCTAGCCGAAGGAAAGATTTTACTTCTGATGGGTTCTTAGGTTGTCTAAAGTTTTTTACTGCTTTTATCTTCTCCGGATTCGGTTTTACTCCTTCACTTGTTACGGTATGTCCGAGGTATTCTAATTCCGGCTTTAAAAATTCGCACTTATCTGATTGTATTTTCAGCCATAATTCCCTAAGTCTTTGTAGCACGATAGCTAAGTTTTGGTTGTGTTCTTCTATCGATTGACCAAAAATAATAATATCGTCCAAATATACAAAGCAATGATTGTTAATAAGTCCACGAAGTGCAGTGTCCATCATTCTTTGAAATGTCGCTGGCGCGTTTTTGAGTCCAAACGGCATTCGATTATAATGGTAATGTCCTTGTGGTGTGCTAAATGCGGTGTACATCTTTGATTTGGGATCCACAGGAATTTGGTGGAATCCTGAGGATAAGTCTAAGGCGGAAAAGGATTTTGCGTTTCCTAACTGTGATATTATGTCATCTATGTCGGGTAGTGGATATGCCTCTTGGTCCGTAAGTTCGTTAAGTTTTCTAAAATCAATTACAATTCTCGCTGGACAAATGATCGATGAAAATTAAAACGGGACCCTGATTTACCGTATCGTTATTTTTGTGTCAGGTATTCTCTTCTTGCCGTTTCGGCAAATTATTTTTATTTCCAACTTTCCTAGTCTTATTCTTACGTCGATTCTTATATTTTAAGATCTGGTATTGTACGTACGCTGGGGAACGCTTTTATTTATTGATTCAACAAAGAATATCGTTGTAGGTGTTATACATGCGAGTAAAAGTAACGAAGTACGAGTAGTTTTACTGTAACGTTATTACATACTTCCTGATAATTTCTCGTTATTTATACCATGAGAAAGAATCAACGAGGAACTCTTATCTCGAATGTGGATCTATTTGTTCATAATGCATGCGTGTAATACTCGAGTGTCGTTCATACAGCGTAAATATACAGCGTAATATAAGTGCTGATACGTAAACCTTTTATGATTTTTGTATCAAAGGCAGACATGCTATAGAGATCTGTTCCTTTATCGTAAAACCCTCTCGGACAACTTTGATGCTACTAGATATCGGTTCTCGCAGCCAACCATTCCGTAATAAACGTAGACCATCCAAGAAATTTCTCAATTGTCATCCGTTAATTTCGCGCAACTTTTGCTTTATTTTAGCTACGTGGGATCCTATTAGTGCGCAAATTTGAATCCGTCTCCTCTGTGCTAAATGTCGTTCACGCATAGAATCAAAGTTGCATAAAACCGCGTACAATTGCATCAGGGAATTTCTAATAATTTTCTCGTCTCGCAAGACGAAAACAGGCTCACGAATAATCCCTCTGTCCTGGCTATCAAATGTACCGCAAGTGTCCGTTCTCTAGAAAATGCGAAACAGTTTATGGTCGACGGTCGAGTGAACGGTGCAACGGTCGAGTCAGAAAGATCAGAAAGATAAATTGTCATAGTTCGAACAGACCGGGAAGGAGAAACGCACTTCCATGATCATTTGTATCGTTGCTCGATCTGTTGCTGCGCAATGACCGATCAAGCTGTTGATTTTTCTTTTTCTGCGATGCTGCTATACTCTACACTCTATGCTCTATACCGTTCTCTTGCCCGCTATTTACCTTGTACGTGAACTTTTTATCGCTAGTGGATTGCAAAAAAGTCGAAGCCGCGGTTGCGGCCACCCGCAATAAATATTTTACGTTCTCGCTCGGGTTTTACTTTATTTCAAGGACAGTCAAGTTAAGCTATTGCTCCGCTCCTCTTTTTTTTATCACGAAGTTTACGTGACAATGCATAGGTCAAGGTGGACGTAGGTCGTAAGAGAAAGGAAAGTGTAGATAAATAAGACAAGGTGTATTTAAAAATAATAAGTTATTTATTATAATTTATTTAATATGTATACAGGCCATTCGTATTATAGCGGCGATAGCTAGTGTTAAATTAACAATGACAGTTTCTATCGTAGTTAATATTATGTTGGTTATTGGCCATGACGGAGGCGAATTTTGATAGTTCTGACCGAGGTCGGTAGTCTGGATCTATAACAAATAATACTATATTAATATATATCATTTGTAAGGGGATGCTTTTTGGGCATAATGAAATTATGTTGATCAGTTTTTGGATATTAGATTGAAATTAGATAATAAAGTTATAGATTTACTCGTTTTAAGGAGATGAGATTGTTCAGACGCCGTTAGTTCACTGGATATGTCGCCCTAAAGCAGGATGTTTAAATTTTAGATTATATATTGTACTATCAGAAAGTATTTAAATATTTAAATGTTAAGTATTTAGTTAAGTATGTTAGGAAGTATTAAAATATCTAGCATAGTGTCTAGTCACTAAACGAATTAGTAGGTCAGCCGTGAACAATGGCAGTAATTTCTATAATAACAAAGGATAAGCCAAATATAGCAGAATGACGTATGCCCCGGTGTGTCGTTCACACCGGTTACCGGGCCCCTCTCGTTCGTTAGGTAACGAATGTCAACTCGAGACCGTTATTATGGTATACACTCGCGTTTTGTTTGATTGCGTGGCGTTTATTAGTTAAAATTACGTTTGAGTAGCGATTATAACAGCGACGCGCACTGTGGCTGATACTCGGCGCCATGTTGTGTACGGACGTATCGATATGCGAGATTTCGAAGCTAGTGCGCATGCGTTGGTCTGGAATGCCGCGCATGGTATTTAGTTCGCTTCATATTAGCTAGACATCGCTACCTTGCGGTCCACGTGGCTGCTGACCATGGTATAGTCGGCTCGAAGCAAGTTCCTAATTTTAGGTAACTTATGTCGTATAAATTTAATGTAGCGACAAATGAGTTAGAGGACAATTCAAATCATGTTGTTGTTTTGCCTTGGAGTATCAATATCTTTAGGATACACATAATGTAATAATAAATTCCGGGCAAAACAACGTCGCCGCTACATGCACTTGTCAAACAAAGACGAATTGAAATTTTCCGGTACTCCCCCGACCAATATAAATAAACGTACGCGATCGCTAGGCGATTAATTTTTATCAGTCAGTCTCGAGCAATCTTATTAGCGATTTATACACTGTCTTTAGTGAATCCGTTAGTATGAACGTCTTAGCGAACATTATCTGTATTTATTTATTTATTATTTTAAAATCTACTTGACAGTTTTCAACTTCGAGTTATCACGTCATTTAAACAGCAACTCAATCAACATCCTCTACAGATTCTTTTTTTTGTTGCCCCTCGATATCCCCACTACGCACGCATTCGTTAGACGCCCGCGACCGCTGCCGTGTACGATTTCTTCCGAATATTCGGCGGAAGGACGATAGGAATATCGATGGCACTGAGGTGGTATGTCGTGATAGGATCGGAAGGAAAACTCAGATTTATTGAACGATAAATGTTTATTCACTATGTCAATGAGTACACTTGACGCAGGATTCGCGGTTATATTCGGTTTGCGAATGCGCGGTTATAAGATAGAGCTTGGATAGCTACGATTCGAGATGCGCTGCGAGTGCGGACAATGATTGCACGAGATGTCGAGAGCTTAGATAATTATTCGGCTCGAACCGTGTAAGTATAACGATCGTGATATGTTGACTCGTGGTAATAGACTGACTTTTTGTCGCGATGCTGTTGCGGAGGAAGACTGCGTTGGGATGTGTCTAAGGATGCGAAGGCATCGGATTCGTTGAGAAAAGCTTTGGTTCGGAAAGTGAAGGAAATGTACGTTAATGTTTATTGGCTAATTCGTGTTGGTCGTTGGAAAAGGATGCTAGCTGCCCTTGAGAGGGTTTTGCTAGCGGGAAGCATCGTACGTGAGAGATAGCAGATTTCTCGTGTGTCCCCGTGGTAGGTGGGCGACTTCGAGACTGATAAACAAAGACTGTTTGTCTCTTTGGAGGACCTTAGCTAAAATAAATCCTAAGATTTATAGCGGTCCTTAGGCTAGCTGGAAATATTCGATACGAATGTATCGACATCTGGCAATCATCTTGTCCGCAGGTATAGGGTCTTTATGCCGTGCGTCACGCGACGTAAACTGTTGGGAAGTTTACTGTCAAGTGCCGCCACAGCACATTAAGCACGTCAGCCTTACGCTTTGTGTCACAAAGACGTCGGAAAGTTCTGTTGTCGAGTGTCGTGTCACGACCGGCACACTTCAAACCCGATGGACTGATGATGGGTGGACTGATGATGGAGATAAAGATGTGGCGGCACTCGGCAGCAATGTATATCGCCGAAGTGCCTAATGAGCCATCGATATCCCAACGGTCTTTTCGCCGAATGTTCTAGAAGAAGGCGTGCGTGACAACGGTCGCCGACGCCTAACAAACACGCGGATAATGGGGATATTAAAGGGTGACAAAAGAAAACTAACCGAACCCGTCAGAACTCGAGTTGTAAGAGTCAGTCTTTAAAAGTCACGCTTAGAGCTCGGAAGCAAATTGTAAAACCAAGTGTTAGAAAAAAATAAAGTTTCTTTTTTTATTTTTCATCTTAAATTTGTTTCTTTATTTTTTTGTGTGTTATTTTACGTGACAGCTGCCACATACAAAAAAATAACAAATTGTTTTGGAAAGTTTTATGAATATTTAAGAATGAACTCAAGTACATTTAATTACATTCTGAAACTAACGGCTTCAAAAATGCAAAATCTAACATATCTTTTTGTATTTTTAGATATTTACGGGTTGTGCGCCTTTCAGTTAACCTGGGAATACTTTAATGACTTCTAACAAGAGCCAAGCTGCTTTTTCCCTGATTTGATAATGTAAATTATCATCATATAACTGTACTAAGTTTTTTTTCAAACCTTTGACATATTGCTAGAATTATTGTCCAACGTTGTACATCAACCGGACAACTTTTTTACTTCTTTCATAATAACATTAATTAGTACAAAAATTTTCATTATTGCGGAAATAAGTGCAGCTCGTTCTGGAATCAACCCGAATTTAAAAAAATCAGGAACATCTAAGGAATGTTGCCAGACTGCAAGTTCCATAATCGGAAATTAGCCAGACTGCTCTCTTCTGAGTTTTACGATAGTATTGATTAGTATCATTTCGAATTTCATCCCTGCGAAAAGCGATGCAACGCACTTATGTTTTTGACCCATCGATTCCATCAGAAATGAATAGCGAGACTATTGATTTATTAACTAGTAACATTAACTATGTCCAGATAACTATAATGGTGCTTGGAAAATAAGTGTTAAAAGATATTCACTGTCTCTTGCACTAGGATGAAACTATGTTTCCTTAATCCACGTACAGTGTAGAACACTACACAAATCACCTAACTACCAAACTGACGAAACAAGATTATGTGAGCCACTAGTTAATTGAGTCGCCCCTCTGTGTGACATTGCATTTGTTTTACTTGACTTATGTTCTCTCAGTCAGTTGAATATTCAGCAATCACGTAATACTCACCGTGATCTAAACCTGCTCGCTATGTTTTTACCCGTACTAATTAAAAACACCACTGTGGGGAATTCAATGATCCGGCGCTCCGCGCTACGGCCTCTTGAAATTTTTCGCGTCGCAGGAATTTCTCGGACTGGCCCAATGTATAAGCATTATATAATATTTGTCAACACATTACAATCGTATTCCTTTACAGTTTAAAATATCTTCGCCGACTTCTCCCACTGCTCGAAAGCCTGATTCGTGATAGTCCCGTAAACGTCACATATAACACTAAACCTACCGACGCGGTCTTTTAGACCGCTTCCAAAACTTCTACTCAAATTTAACCATATTTAAACGTTATCAAATCGCTTCATATTTCGTGACTTTTCCTAAAACATGCATACAATATATTTTTCAGTATTTATTTCTAGTTTGCTTTTTTCTTTTCCAAGAAAAATTTGTACTTTGCCTTGCCTACCGTGGGCGGTCAATTTGACCGCTCGATGGAATACTCTATTTATTCTCAAGATAAATACAATCAGTGCAAAGAAAAGGCGATGAGTCAGATGAGAAACAAAATTAGTAATAACAAATGATAACAACTGTTACACACGTAACCTTGTCATAAACCATAATTCGTCCCTCGATCAAGAGGTGCACTCAGTCCCATATAATGACCCTAAGGAACTGCCATAAAATTTAGAATTTTTGTTGTCAATTGTTACAAACATTTTAAAAGACGAAGAGTTTTTTAGGGCTATTGCTCATTTCGGTAAAACACGGAAAAAGTGGGGTTTTCCCATGTTCAACGGTCAATTCCACCCTCGAACAACCATTGATGGAAAATGGCCAGTACCAATCAATATTTTCATATAAATATCGCCGTCAGAGACTATATTTTTACTTGGTATCTTTCTTTCGACCAGAATACGTGTCGGTTTCTTAGTGAATTAGTCGACATCTAAACTTGTTATCTCTATAACTCAGACGGGAAGTATCTCGGAGTGTTTTGTGTAAAGTGGTTATAAAAGAAATAGTAAAGCATATAAAATTTGACAATAATGTTGTATTCCGTACATAGTGTTATTCTGTGATAAATATTTACCCTAAAAATGTCAAGACTGCAAAAAAAAATTATTAAAAATAACGGGCATAGCAGAAGACTGTTCAGTATGCGATGAACAAGAAACTTCAGCAACTGAAAACAGCATGAAATACATGAAAAGCTATTTACAACCGAATCATAGTTAGACCGCAATAATGAAGACGAGAATATTATCAATGAGCTTATCAATGTGCAAAAAAGAAAGAAATTATCATTCACAGTAGAACGTAAGATTGGTGTAAAGAAACAATGTATCGAAACTGGGCTCGATGGAATAGTTTGGAAAGAACTAGATGCAAGTTCCAAACTTGGCAGTACACCAGCTCATAATATTTTTAGGAGTGTGTCAAGTCCGACAGGATATGCTAAACATATAGTGAAAGGATATAGTGAAAGGACAAGTAAAGACAGCATTTTATCTTATCATTGATCACCGTATAAGGGATCATATAATAAAATGTACGAAAGAAAAAGCATTTAGAGTATTAGGGACCAAGTGGGAGCTAGATACAACAAAACGATCGGATACGTCAATCGTAGCCACGCACTCGTTATTAGGCATGGGCCTAAAAACTGTCCTAAAAAATGTTTTAAATATCCAACTTGGAGCTGCAAGTGGAATTTTCTTACGTATCCTTGTTAAATGTGCATCGTCGGAAGAGTACTTAATACCTCGACATGTAAATCATTTTTCATTCTTTTTCTCTATATGATTTTAAATATTACACCAAGGCATACTATCTATTTCTTTCACAGTGTATTCAGTGTTTATCTGTGCTGCTTCGAGCACAAGAAGCAGCCACATGGTCTAGTTCATCTACGATGCAAGTGTTGGATGTTATTTTATCATTTACCATACACTATAAACCAAAATTAAGACAATCAGCACAACATGGAATATGTGCCATATTAAACGGTAGCACAAATTTGAATAAAGAAATTATTCAAATAAATTGGACAATTTTTGATGAACTTTAATATTATGATGTTAATAATTATAGGAGTTGATATCATGAAAGGTGAAAACCCACCGCAATATCATCCAGCTATTCATCCATACATTGCAAAATTCTGTATTGGTCAACTTGACTCCGAGTACGATGGTACTACAAATGTTCTTCATGTCCTTACACTACTAAAAGACATTTTTCATCATTTACCAAAGATTCATGTGAAGGTATTTGTCAACATTTGTTAAGGAAATACATATATGTCGGAGATGAAAGAACACCGGAGCCTTCGGAATTTTGGATAATCCCGCAACATTGTAACCTAGAGTCTACTATAGCTGTAACTAAACAATTCTAGTTATTCAATCCGATTGTAATTGTTCGAGAGAT
>NT_177214.1:20232-29244 GCF_000188095.3 Bombus impatiens | reverse complement strand
AACGCCAATTTCCCTTACTTTCTGAACGAAGGCTTTTCTCGACGAATCCGATGATCTCGTGTCCTTAGACACACCCCATTATAGTTTTCCTCTGTGGCATCATTGGGACGGGAAAGGCATTCTCGTTCGCGATCTCACTGATGAAAGGAGTAACCCCTTACGATCAGTGAATATTACGCGTCCGACTTAGATTTTGTGAACACGTTCATCTATCATCCCGTCGACTGCGGTTTCGTTATTGGACGTAGGATCATTGTTAGTTTAGTTGTTAGATTAGTTTTTCGAGTATCTAATTACCACGGTTACTTGTCCAATTCTATAATAATCGCATTTGCACTAGTTAATGTCTTCCCTATTGCATAACGACAATGTGTAATCCAAATGAAGATTCGTTTCACGCCCCTAACCCTAATTCTAATGTAAATCCGACATATATAAATTGAAACTCTAATATAAAAGTTTGAGTATAAAACATTCACTGATTTTTGATACGTATCACACAGTTGTATTGTACTTTAATGTTAAGATTTTAAGACTTTATTCCAATTAAAAAGAACATTTACAGCTTTTTAAATTATCAATCATTTTTATTGTATAATTAACAATAATTCAAACAAAATATAATAAATAGAACAAATTGAAATACAATATGTAAAACGACTTACATTCTTGAGCTCCTGCAGAGGCTTTGTCCTCTTGAGAGATGCACTGTCTCTACCGAAAAAGAGTGTTCAAAAGAATATGAAGCAAGACCACATTACCGCGACCGCCAAAATTATAACCGGCGAACAAGAACTCTATTGTCCCGTACAAAATTGTTTGATAAAATTGTATTACTTTCTCGTGTGATTATTTAATTGGATTTAATCAAAACGTCCGTGATTTGAAAATATTGAAAAATACTTTTGCAGAGCAAGCACTGACTTTACAAACCGCATTGCACGCTGTCACAAATACTCTCTAAAAATAGAGCTGTTGATGGGTGGGGTGGGGTGGAGTGGCATGGGACGGGGCGTAGAAAAGAAGCGAAATATTGTTTCGATGTTTTTCTTTTTTTTTGTCTATCGAACGTTTATTTGCTCTATCAAACGTTTATTTAGAAAATACTGCTACTTTTCTTTTACGTATGAAAAATATTAATTTAAAATTATAAGATATTTCTCGACATCGAACAAATGTTTACGAATACCATGAATGCAATGGGAACATTTGCAAGAATTATACTATGAATGTTCGTTGCTAGAATATGAGATATAAACTCCACTAATAAACTATAATCCCGTGTTATACGGGATTATTGATACGGTAGTCAGCGACTACTACTTTATTTAGATATTGTACTTTCTAACTCAGTTTAATCATTAAATTGTTCTGAATTTTTGAACGGCGTAGTGAGCCCCATCGATACGAATGATTCAATCTCTTTGACATATCAGTACTGCTAATCAAAAATAAGAACACTACATCGTTTAATTCCCAATTCTGGATCTACATATGCATTACATATTAACGGTTATTATCACATGACTCAACCAAAACAGAGCTAATATTTTTATAAAATTGAATTTTATAAAAAACCATATCTATTAAATATTTATGATATATTTTCAGGTTGGATGTCTATAAGTCATTGTTGGTCTATTATACATATTTCCGTTGTTGTTTTTAGTACTAGATAAACCAATTATGACCGAATAGTCATTTATTATAATTCGGTATATCCTGTTTTTTATTTGTTAATTTGTCTCCTTTGTTCTAAGCTAAATTTATTTCGAATAACTTTAACCTTGATTTAGTTATAATTAACTTCCTGTGTATTCGTATTATGCGGCGAAATGAACTATCTACCATATACCACGGTTAATTTAATTCTTTTTGTTACTTTTTGGGACGAATTCGCAGATGTTTATCTACACCTGGCTTTATGGTTCATCATACTATTGGTCAGTTAATCTCTTAGGGTAAGTACCGAATTTATTTATTGATTTCTACATAGATTAGTTTACTATGATCCTGTAATCTCATCTTCCTTTACTATACCTTAATTACAGCTTTTCTACACCTATCAATTTATTATCTTTATTAAATATACTGTATTTACTTTATTTTTATTTTTATTTAGGCCCGGACCATCCCAATGCTATCGTCTTCGCATTCTATATGACCATACCCCACTTAAACCTAAATTAACAATGAACTACGATCACTTA
Organism: Bombus impatiens; assembly: GCF_000188095.3. Taxonomy (NCBI): domain Eukaryota; kingdom Metazoa; phylum Arthropoda; class Insecta; order Hymenoptera; family Apidae; genus Bombus; species Bombus impatiens. The sequence continues at coordinate 27,034 of NT_177214.1, read as the reverse complement.
AACTCTCAACTTCGGCATTTAACACAAGAAAATTCACACTCTACACAAAATTAATTTTGATGTTAACTAAATATTTATTTTATTATACAAGTGACTATATTGTATACCCTATCTTTCAGCCTATGACCTACGTCCACCCTATCAAGAGACTCGTAGTTATTCCTTTGTTATTGTTCCTGAGCTGTAATTGCTCTTTATTTCAATTCCTATTTAGTAAAATCCTAGTTCTCTATCTTTTAATTTAGTCAATATATTAACCAAATCCACTAATCGCTTACTTTCCTAATGACAGCAAACAAAGATCACCGTACGCACTCCTGACCCCCTGGCTCTTTCACGGAATCCTAACCATTCCCGTGGACATTGTACTTTTCCGCCATTTTTCCAACACGAAAAGGAACTATCCAGCACTACCTCGCTAGTTAACCATTAATACCTCTCAAAAACCTTAAGATTAATTCCACCCACGTTATGTCAGGTCTACACCAAGCCATCTACTATTTCAACTAGCCTGTGCTCACGAACGGAAGCTCGTGGCAAACATGTCCGCACGTAACGAAGTCTCAAGTCAAACTGAACTTAACCCAACCTAACCCAACCTTTTTTGCGCGAGGAGGGGAAAATGCATTACGTATACCCAGTGACCCGCGTCAACGGGTTATGTGAGACGCGGCAGATGGTAGTGCCATATCCACAAAAACCCATCCTCTTCCTAATACTTCGTAGAGTGGTGAGTCTCGCAGGCACCAGTAAATAAGCATTACTTCGGCGAGACACCATTTGATGCATCAACTCCTTGTACAGTTAACTCACATTATTCTCTTCGATAGTTGCTGCTTGCAGTCACATTTGCTCTTCTCCTAACCCGATTATTTGCGATTTCCTGTGCTTGCATCGATTTCATCACCATCCCACAAAATTCCCGGAACTTCCCTCAGATATGGTCGTTAGCCGAGACTAATGCGATTACATTATTCGCATTGAAGATATCCCCCAACATGTTCTCAATCGTGGTGCGCTGAACTGCCCATTTAGGACACCTTAATAACACATATTGGGTGTCATCTGGCCTCGAATTGCAATCCCAACACTTATTGTCAGTTTCTTTGTTAATCCTGACCCTGTAATTGTTGAAGATCCCATGCCATTCAACATGTGCATGGTGAAGTGGTCGATACTCCTCTTCCTCTTCCGAAAGGTGGCTGCATAATCGATCAGCCACGTCGTCCACTTATTGGTGATGTAATTGGACAATACCGTTCTGCACTCCTCCAAAGCTTCCTCTTCATGCAGCTTGAGGTGATCGAGTATCACCTCCGGATCCTCGAGGTCAGGTCGGACTAATTCCTTGACCTCAAATACTTTACCACGCGTCGTGATATGATTGGGCATGGTCCCCATCAGCACGCACAGCGCCGCGTGCCAGACTGTCCTGTAGACCGTCGAATTACTTATTAGGGCACTGCTCTGTGAGAGTTCTTTCATAAACTTTGTCTTTCCCAGCGCATCCACCCACACTGCGGAGGCGTATAGCGTGACCAACTCCCATACCTGGTAGTACAGCTTCCTGCAGGCATTAGAGGGGCCATTTGTTACGTCATATGGAGCATCTGCACTCAGCCGACGTTACCTGGCAGCCAGCGGCCGACCTACCTTCTTCCCGACCCTCAATAAACTCAAGGATCCACCATAAAACATCAACTTCTAGCTTAATTGTTTCCACATGTTCCCAAGCAATCTATTGTAATATCGTAAAGTAATTCGAATTAGAAATGAGTTGAAAATAGAAAAACCGTGTACGTCGTCTTTCTGTGGTTCGTTTACATTTAAGAGTGCCTACGTGTAGGTGGTAGTTCTTACATAGGTATGAGGGAATAGACAACGTTAGAAGAAGGACGGTTTCGCTATACAAGGCGAATCGAAAAGTGTTCGTGTTGCGAGAATCAGAGCTAATTGAGTCGTCGAAGAGTAGAGTCGTGAAAATTGATAGAGTTGTTAGAGAGAGAGAGTGTGTGTGTTAGATTCGTTGTGACTGTAAAGTATATAACTGTAAAGTATAATAACTGTAAAGTTATTTGATATAGATACGAGTATTGTATTTAGTTTCCGTTAAATAAATATCGTTTTCTGTCCAATTTATATTTGTATATTCAATTTAATATTAATAAATTGTAAGTAATCGGGAAAATAAATTCTATCTTCATTTTCCGATATTGCACTATTTGTCTAGATGTATTTTCGGTTTATGTCCGGATTTAGGAAACGTCCTTGATTTTATTAGGCTCTTAAAAATCATGGAAAAAGCAGGTATACTGGGAAAACCCAACACATGTCCACCGAAAACGACTAGCTTTTCCCAGGAATGAAATCACCCCCGACCCACATTGGTGGGAGACTTCCTCATCTCCTTCTGCATTCGCATGGGTCATACCCAATAGGCATCGCGGATGTTTACCCTCATTTCATTGAAGAAAGGTGTGAATATCGAATCCGCGTTCTTCGTTCAAGGGACACACCCATCCTTAGCTTTCCTCTGCCACAGCATTGTCACCGAACAGCACTGATTTCCCATCCTTCGTACAGTCAACATCCTTGGACCGGGTATACACCCGTAGATCAGCAACTACTTCTCCTGTGATATTAGTCAAGTCAACTACTTCTACTGCGACATCAGGAGAGTCAAGTCAACTACTTCTACTACGACATCAGCAGTTGAAGTCAGTCTTCACCAAGGATCAGCTCAAGTCAGTCTTCATCAAGGAGCCACTCAAGTCAGTCGAATACAGTCAGTCGGCAAAACACATCATCATTCGCGACAAAACGAACAGAATCTCAGGTCGTACTCATTCATAGTCAGTTTATATCAACCATTCAGTTGTATTACACCGAAGTTGTTGAATTGTGGAAAAATATAATACCTGTTAACAGCAGCGTTATATTCAAGTTAACTACCCTTATTATCCCACAAGAAATAAGGGATCAAACGATTCGTGGCGTCGATTAGTCAATCGTAACGGGAATTTACGACTCCCGTTGGCGCGCTACTTCGAGATCGCGACTCGTGCAAATTTATACCATTTACATTCGGTAACAGCCCTCTGATGGCCCCTACAATATCTTCCACTCTAGCACAAACTGCCTCTATGTGTTCATAAAAGTTTCTCCTGGTGTCCAATACCACGCCTAAGCATTTCACCCTTTCGTGTGTGGCCAGCGACTTTCCTGCAAGAGTTACATTAAAAATCTTAGGAACTCTCATCCTCGTCAATGATAAAATTTTAGTCTTCTCCGTTGCTATCTGTAGACTCTAATTCTCACTCCAGTTGATGATCGTTCTCATGTGGAGATTCAGAATACTCTCCACACTTTCCTTTTTATTCAGGCCTACCACGATAGCAAGGTCGTCTGCGAACGCAATGGCTCTCAAATTGATACGATTGTCAAATATGGCCAACAAGCCATCGTAAACTGAGTTCCACAATGAGACCTGAGGAACTGCTGCAAAAATTTTCCTCTTCATCAGCCCACTGGGATTATCCAAAACAACGACTCAATCCTTCAAGTAGTTCGCGAGAACCCTCGTCAATTTATAAGAGAGGCTCCTACGCTTCGCCTTCTTAAAAATGACTTAAAGGTGTTAAAGGCATTCCTAACGTCAATGCACATCATTAAGCATCATTAGCAAATTATTCCTTCTTCCTATCCGTATCGGCAAACTTGCTGACCTAAGATATGGCTTCGATGGTACCTTTCCTCTTGCGAAACCCGAATTGATTTCGGTGAAACGGATCCAAACTCAATTCCTTTTCAATGGCCGACTTAAACGTATTCTATCAGATATTACTAATCGCCGGTATAATACTGATTGGTCGGTATGACGAAGTAAGCCTTGGATCCTTTCCAGGTTTGTTTACTAAGATCAACCGGGTCACCTTCTATTTAGCTGGTAATCTTCCCATCTCGTATATAGAGTTGATCATGGCAAGCACATCCTGCGCTCTATGCCTAAAGATCAACTTGATAGTTGGCCCCGAGACCCTGTCTATATCGACGTCTATTTCCTCTTCATCCGAAACACTCGTATCCTCTAATGAAAAGAGATTCGCAATGATGCTTACAGCCTGCTCCCTCCCAAGATTCTCGTTCGGCATACTCGTGCTCAGCCTAGTTATGACCATCTTATATGGCAGGCCCCACGAATCACGTGAACTCTTATCAGGCCAGCCTCTTACTCCTGAAGATCGAAGCCTAAGCTCTTTCCTCTCTTCTTGTAACCAACCCCCATCTGTTCGGCACACTTCTCGTTCCTTAGTCTTGATCTCTGCGCTACCATCCTCTTCTTAAGGGTCTCCCCCAGGAGCCGCGTGATCTCATTGTTCCACCAATAATTCGGCTTCCTACTCCGCCTAGGGGGAATAACATTCTTGAGCGATATCTCACAAGTTTCCTCGTTGATCCTGTTGAGGGAATTCTGATTTTCCGCCACGCCTGTCCGAGCTCCTAATAACTTAAACTTCCTGACGTCAAAGTTATTAACAAATATCTCAGGCACTATATCCTTCGTCGAGTACCTAAAATGCCCCCTACTCGCAGGCACAACTAAACCTCTAAATTCATGCAGCACATAACTGTGATCCGAACAGAAATTGCTCGCAGTATCTAAGGCCATACTTCGGCCAATATGAAGCTGCTTCTATATATCTATTATTAATATACGTCTTATCCTCAACAATATTTCCCATCCACAAAAAATTCACGGAAAACCGCTCTTGCCCTCCTTACAAATGTAATATCATACAGGAACTTCCGGGCAGCCGATTGTATCAGGCCGACTGTATTGAAGATCTACAGTAATTTTTCCATACTTGCAGATTTTTTCCCAGCACGCTATTTGGCGAGTAGATAGCTGTAACTATATAAAACTAATTAAAATAATTTTAAACCACGAGAAAGTTTCCGAAATACAAAAAATATCCAATGTAACGGCTCAACCACGATGGAACCCACAACGAGCAGACTCCATCTCTACCAATAAACAAGAGGTCCATAAAGTGGCGACCTCTTGCCAAAGTTGCGAGTGGACATCGAACATGCGCCTGGAGACATACCAAACCGTACAAAAACATGACGTATCGCGAACCAAACTTCGCAAGCCGCCATTTTGTCGGGAACTTTTTCTCAAAAAATTACTGCCATTCCCAAAGGAATCGTTTTAAAAGGAATCGTTTTAATTTTATACTTTATACTGAAACGTTACGTTGACTTTAGATTGTCCTATTTTCATTATGCTATCGGTAAATGTTAAATTACATTGTTCATCTGGAGATTGAATTATAGAGGGTCTGCCTATTACGTCGCAGAGTACATAAATTTCAATTTCTTTTGTGATATGGCTATATATTAGTTCTCGGCTATTAGTGGAATAAACGTTACGTCTTCGATTTTGTAAGCAGCAAATTTACAAATATCTATCTTTCTGCTAAAGTTGATGCTTTCTGACGCACAATGGTGAATGGATTTCTTATCGTGTACGATTTGTGTTTGTTTGCACATTGTGATTCATATTATTATGTTATAATTTTGATCCAGGTATTCATTATCAACGTTCATGTATGTATATTGTTGTGTAAAAAGTATTGGATGTTCAACTACTGGTGCCAGAAATGCATGGCATCTTTTTATTGGTATAGGGCATACTCGCACTATACCCCACGTCGAATCTGTTAGCAAAAGTACGGTTATTTTAAAGAAAACTTTACTTTTGACAGTGAATACAGTTAGCCTTGATATATCTAGAAAGAATTGATAATTTTAGTATTTCGTTTCTAATGCTGTTACAAGGGTGATGTCCTAATGCTTTCTTATAATTTTCGATAAACAGTACATGATCGATAATCTGAGGGCTAAAGATTCCTGCTTTTCCCATATTTATAGCGTTGCATATCTCATCGAATTAAATCTGTTATTAGTCTCCCTCAAGTGGCATTGACCATATATTCGTCAAACTTTACTCTTACTTCATCGATTAATTTAATACTATAATAACTTCAATAAGCAACTGTAGTTTTAAATTCGTTTCGTTCCTTCTTCGATCATTTTGCCCTCAGCTTTTTTCACTTCTGATACTTCTTTGTCTCTTGCTATCGTCATCGGGACGGGAAAGGCATTCTCGTTCGCGTTCTCACTGATGAAAGGAGTAACCCTTTACGACCAGTGAATATTACGCATCCGACTTAGATTTTGTGAGCACGTTCATCTATCATCCCGTCGACCGCGGATTCGTTATTGAACCTAGGATCATTGTCGTTAGTTTCTCGAGTACCTAACTACCGCGGTAACTTGTCCGGTTCTATAATAATCGTATTTGCACTAGTCAATGTCTTCTCTATTGCATAACGATAACGTGTAACCCAAACGAAGATTCGTTTCACGCCCCTAACCCTAATTCTAATGTAAACCCGACATATAATATATGGCGGAGATAAGAGGACACCGATGCCTTCCCTCCGAAATCTCGGGTAAATCCATAGAAACATTGTAATTAAAATCTACAGTTGTAATTAAGCGATTTGCCGTCACTCTACCCAATTGTATTTGTTTGAGACTTGTGACAATGAGCTTGGGCTCAAGGCGATAATTAGTCGTCGAACGTGGCCGCGGTCAACTGGACGAACTCTCCATCTAACAAAGGCATTGAGTAACCCTATAGCTCTCCTTAAAAGAAAGATTTGTAGCGGCACGTGGCAGTAAACATTCCAACGGCTTCTGTCCCGCAGCTTGCCCCACGCCGATCCTATTCTCC
>NT_177214.1:16707-19895 GCF_000188095.3 Bombus impatiens | reverse complement strand
TCTCGTGTCCTTAGACACACCCCGTCATAGTTTTCCTCTGGGGTGTCACCGGGACGGAAAGTCATTCTCTCTTGCAACCTCACCGACAAAAAGAGATTAACGCCTTACGGTCAGTGAATATCAACACAGAATCCGACTTAGATTTTTGCGAGTGCGTACGACTGCCGTCCTGTTGTCCGCGGACTCGTTATCGAACCTAAGACCATTATCACTAGCGTCGCGAGTGTGTGGTCATTGTGAGTTTGTGTCAACTCTGTAACAATTTCGTGTGTGTCAATAAAAATAACTTCAGTGTAAAAGAAAACATGGATAGCTTCAGTGAGGAATCCTTACCTGTCCCAAGCCCCCGGCACGAGGACGACTCGGGCTCAGACTCGGTACTTGACTCGACATATATATTCTTACACAAATTGGCAACATAGTGAAAGGGAGGAATTTTGCATATGTCCCTTACTGCCCGAACAGCATTGGGACAGTAGTTCTAGTATAGTCTAGCCTAGAAAAATTGTTGAGCAGCCTGTACAAGCTGAAACGTATTGTAATGACGCCATGCATCGACTCCAAAGTCTCATGAAATGACATCAGTATATCAATATATACTTAATATATATCCTTTTGCTTTGCTTACCAATTAAGAAAATATATTACTTTCTGCATCGATGCAAGGCAATATACATCATAAAAGAACAGAAAACGTTGATGCGTTCATCGCATCAGTATTTCAGTGTATGTAAGCACCGTCGACAGTCACGTTTTCTCGCTATTTGACCAAGTACTATCATTAACTGTTTCTCACACCGGTTGCTGATCGCAATTGATTCCACAATATTTTGCACCGAATTCGATACAAATATTTCTATTTTAAACAATTCGTGGTGATTTTTGTAAATATTTTGAGTTGTTTTTTTTATATTTTCAAATGATATGGAATTTTTAGCGTTTTGCATGGTGTTTGTTACTCTGTCATACATTTTATTTCTCATTTATAATATACAATTTGCTAAACATGTAGAAGGACCGCTCGTTGCTTTGTACTAATTTGTTACCTGGAAGAATACATTCATGAAATAACATTAAACAACCATGCTAAAAGTATTGTTTGCGAATCTGATTTTTCTTACATTTCAATATAATTGAGAGTTGAATATAGTCGACTTCGCTACACAGTAATTTGAAAATATCGATCGGCCCTGTCCTATGGTAAATGTTAGGAGTTGAGGCAAAGTTTCTTAGTAATACTAATGGAGCCGTAAATTTACACAAAATTTACTGCTCTCTTGTTATGTACGTAGCATTCTGAATTTGTGCAGTTATGTATTTCATGTTTTTAGTGGTAGAACCTGACTAACTCATAAACATGGCATCATAAACCGTTCTTTCTAGTATCTAGTTCTGTAGCTCTATACGTAGCTTTCTATCCTATCCATGATATTTATGACACGATTGACTTTAATTACTAGACTAGGACTGTTTCATAGATTTTTCGTTCCTTAGGATGTTACATTAGGTTTGTATATTTTTTTTCAGCCTTCTGAATATGCAATAACAATAAAAGAAGAGCCAATCGATCCAGTGATCTGCGATGATTTGTCGCCAGTTGATACGAATACAGGGAATAAAAATGAAACAGCGACGTTTAAAGGACGACGTTTATTGTAAAAATGAAGAATCCGCTTTTCCTCAAGAAAGTACGTATTTAGAAAATAACAAATCGGATTCTGGTAAACGAAAAAGTAAACGTAAAGTACCTTCACACAACAGAATAAGTTGCAATGTTTGTTTGTTAACTTTTCAAGCTAAACATTTATTGGAACTGCATAATAAATTATATAGCTGTAGTGTATTTAAGTGTGATAATTGCACTGCGATCTTCATTATGCATATTTCGTTAATACGTCATTTAAAGAAGCGATGTTGTACGAAAAAATTATCTGGATATAGATGTAATTTTTGTAACCGAATGTTTTCCTATAAAAGACATGTTCAATCTCATTTATTCCATACGCATGGGAACGCAATATTTTCTGGTGAAAGCAAAATCACGAAAGCATCTCCTGAATCGTTAGAAAAGTCGAATCATTCGGATGGTATTGTCATGGCAGAATCAAATACTTCACACAGTCCCTGCCGAAATAACGTAAATAACTCAATAAATATATCTTTGAAACTATCTAATGGTTCAAACAATACACCCACCAAGGGTTCGAGCAGCAATATCAAGTCTACGCATCCGAAATGGTTAAACGATTCGCATGGTACACCTTCGGAAAGGATGAAGCAGTCCGTCCTTATAGAGTTCATATCGCCGTACGAAGACAAACCGAATGACAAATGGGTTAGCCCGGAAAAAGTTATCGATACGGAGAATATTCCTGTTACTGCGACTATTATTCCAACTTCAACGTTCGAGACATTTAGTAACAAGACATCAACGGCTGCAGAAGTTATTCAGATGTCTACTTCTGTTAAGCGAATCGAATCTCCTGTTAGGAAAACATCATCTGTTCAAACTCATGTGAATTTAAAGACAATGATATCTTTATTCCGGAACGAAATAAAAGCTGAATTTGAAAGCTCTAATACCTCGCACAATATGTCTTACAATTTTAGGCCAATGAAGAGATGTTCTTCTTCTTTATATGTAGTATCGTGGACGAAAGGCCTAAGAGATATTGGGCGAACCATAGACAATGTCGCGAGAGCCGAGACGCCGTCGGGCCCATCAATGTGTCATCGGTCTTTTCAAGTGCATAGTTCGTAGAAAAGACCTACGTGACCCTGGCCACGAGCGTCTGCAGAACACGTGTGCGGTGGGCCTGGTAAAAGACAATGGAATGCTACAACGGCCAGAGCGAGTCGAGAAGCAGCGTGCGGAGTCGAGAAGCAGCGTGCGAGCGGAGAAGCAGAGCTTGCGAGTGGCGTTGCCGAGAGAATGTTGATTGCGTTTTGTGAGAGTCGAGTCGTATTCTAATCATCTAGTTGTGCTGCTTTCTGTACGTTTGGCGTGAATAGTTCAGGTTGAACAACAATCGTCTTTCCTATCTTCCATTCCTTTGTAAACACACACACATTATATCACGATATTACATTTTTTGGGGGCTCAGCCGGGATTGGACAAGACAGAAAACGAAACGGCTTAACAGAGCTATTCGAGCTAGTTGTGAATTTATCGGCACGCGGTGCGATCA
>NT_177214.1:9213-16092 GCF_000188095.3 Bombus impatiens | reverse complement strand
GAAGATGCATTAGAGTCGTTCAGTGGCAACAAAGGTGAAAATGTCGAACGATGGTTCGAGTCGTTCGAGGAAGTCGCTGATACGTGCATGTGGTCGGATGGGCAGAAGGCAGTCTACGCGAGGAAGCTGCTGAAGGGATCAGCGAAAATATTTGCGAGCTTCGAGTGTCATGCCAGGACTTGGCATGAGTTGAAGAGGGGGCTAGTGAAAGAATTTTCGGGGAAAATCAACAGTAGGCAGGTGCATCAGAAACTGGAAGAAACAAAAAAGGAGAGTGATGAAGCATGTTTGGCTTACATGTACCGCATGCTCGAAATAGCCAGCCATGTGGACATAGAGGAGGAAGCAAAGGTGGAGTACATAGTGGATGGTATAATAGACGACGAGAACAATAAGGCTATATTGTACGGCGCTACGTCAATCAAAGAGTTGAGGAAGAGGTTAGTGATGTACGAAGAGCAGAAAAGGCGCAGGGTAAAGTCGATTGTAAAACCGGCTAAAACCCAGAAGAACGGGAAGCACAGTCAATCTGTAGATGCAATGAAGAAAAGAAGATGCTTCATCTGCAGTAGTGAGGATCATCTAAGTATTAAGTGTCCGGAGAGGGGAGAAGGTGTTAGGTGTTTCGAGTGCGGCGGATTTGGACATATTGCAGCGAGGTGTACGGCACGACCGAAAGAGACTTGCGAGTTCAGGTTGAACAACAATCGTCTTTTCTATCTTCCATTCCTTTGTAAACACAAACACATTATATCACGATATTACATATATGATTCTTACGATTTATTGGAGTTTAAGACCTTTGAAAGATCAAAACAATTTTTTAAAAGAAACAAGTCTCCCTATATATTTCACCAAAGTAGAAGATCTGCACCTGAAGCTAAGTGTAAAGAATGTGTGGTCCGCTTGGAGAAATGTGACAAATTTTTGGAGCCTACTAGTTTTGTGTCAAACGAAGACGAAGACGAAAACGAAGACGCTTTCAAACAAGCAGTATCGAAAAACGTGAAAGCGGAATTTAAAGGTTTTCGTGAAACAAGCTCGACATGTCACTTGCCTGTGGAAGTTAACACGATTGCGTCAAAGCGATTCGATGAATTTGTAAAATCTTTCGCTGATAGATTAATCGTACCTCAACAACAATCGGTTGAATTTCAGAAGAACTTTAAAGTCTGTCAGCAGAAAATAATTTAATGCCATATTTGTAAAAAATCGTTTTCTTCGAAGGAGAACCTGCGCGAACACATGAAATTGTTCCATACGATTTACATTTCGAGCATATGCAACGCGCGTTACACGTCCATGAATAAGTTACTAACTCACTATCTACGTCAGCATTGTGTGTTTAAACGAAGGGAACGTTGCGTGTGTTATGACAAGTTTGACACGTCGGCATTATTGAAGCGGCACATGATTTTGCATTGTTTGAAGACCATAAGATTAAAAAGGGACGCTCCACCGGTTGATGTTGAAATAAATTGCAATGCATTCAAGAAACAACACAAATGCAAAGGTTGTCGCAAACGATTTTGGCTATACTCATGTTTGAAACAACGCGAGAATGTATGTCGTCGAATGAAAGTGTTAAGAAATAAATAACGTGTACCTCGTGTAAATCATTTGTCTCGGTCCTTGAAAGAACCAAGTGACATGGAACTCGGCATAGTACAGTCGCCTGATTTGAAACAAACGTTGGATGTTTCGGGTGGGACTACAAGATCTTTGAAAAATTATTTGACTTCGAGTACACTTAATACGGATGATACTTTCTCTTCGTCATTCGATACAGCTGCAAAACACAGAAGATTACTTAATGGGATTGCATGTGTAAAGGGTCACCAAGCGGACAAGATGAACAGAACAAAGTTTTCTTGCACTATCTTGCACTACTTGTGGAACACAATTCCAAACATTTAAAAATTTGTGCATACACGAGCGCACCTATCGTCAAACAGCCACAGAAAAGTGTAACGTTTGTAACACGATGTTTTCCACTAAAAGATTCTTACAGTTTCACATGCTTGCTACTCATGCGCCTTCGTGTTCGGTGAACTACAAATTCTTTTGTAAGTTCTGCAATCAAGGATTTGTTAAGAAACAGAGTTTTCAAATTCACGAACGACACTTGCATATTAAGCAAGATTCTAGGCTGGTGCTGAATTCCGATTGCGTTGTGGAAGATAAACCAATCTGTAATATATGCCATTTGTTATTCGAATCCTACGAACGTTTAGTCGAGCATAACACGTATTATTACAAGGGCAATGATTTTTTATGCGCAATATGTGGTAAGACGTTTCAAGGAATGTACATGTTTTATCATCACAACAAGTTGGAGCATTATCCGGACGAACCATCGAAATTGTACCCTTACAAATGCGATACTTGTAACGAAAGGCTTCAGCTACGAATCACATCTCCACGCACATAAGCTACACGTTCATTCGCACGATTCGCCCGTTGACAAGACGCGTGACCGCGATACATCGGATCAAACTTATCGCATGTGTTCATAATTCTTTGGATACATTAAGATGATCATAAAATAAAAGCATAGAGAATATTTAATTCTTCGATTTATAGGTCGTTTCAAAATCAATTTTCACGGTACAATACTGAAGAATCGACCTAGATTGAGACGTACAATAAACACGCCAAGTACACATACACATACGAAGCAAATGATTTCAAAGTGTCCTTTAAGTCATGTATTCGCATTTTTCATGACACGCATGAAATGTATCGATATTTGTTGAAATATACTTTACAAGACAAATCAACGCTTCTGACCTAGTACGAACTGCGCTCGGCTCAAACATTGAGCATTGAGTGAAGTTTGGGTGTCAGCCGTAGGCGCTTCCTGTTCATTGTTTGCGATGGTCTCAGTTTGTTGAAGCAGAATATGTCAAGCATTCGCTAGACGAACAGCCAGAAAACGAGTGAACTAGATATTCCACACTGTCTCTAACTTTATTTAATATATATCGTTTTGTTCTCATAAGAGATAAAGAGATCTAATCGCGTTATCGTATCGTTTACTAAGTGTCGCTTGAAACAGCTTAATGAAAATTATGATAGATCGAGTAATAAATTTGTCTGCTTTTCTTTGAACGCGTTATATTTATGTGCTTTCATATACGTACATGTTTCTGTATGTGCGTGCGTGCATGCGTGCGTGCATGCGTGCGTGCATGCGTGCGTGCATGCGTGCGTGCGTGCGTGCGTGCGTGTGTATTTTATCAAGTACGTTGATCACTACACTATTTCATTATTGTAAAATTTTTTGTTAAAGGGAGTTTTTCGTTCGACGTGCGCGTTTGCGGATTTTCATATTTTATAAATTGTTTTTGGTGAGCGTAAATGTTTGAAGAAATTAGAAAATAAATGAAGCAAGGGTAAGTAAATGTTACAATTTCTTTTCTTAATTGGCCTGATATTCGTCATTTTTCTTCTATTGCAATGTTTATTCGCTATAATTATTCGTTTAAACGTCCGCTGGGTATAATAATTATAACATTTGTTAAAAAATGAACAAACCTAAAAATGAATCTGATATTGAGATTAAAAAAAAATTCATTTCGTTTATCACACGTGGAATGATTATATGATAAGTTTCACATTTGACAGATGACTAATTTAAATATGGATCGTAATTACAATTTTCACTATGAGGTGATATATTTACTTACCCAGCTATCAATTAATGACGTCGAATGATAATTGTACGGGAACGATGATGCTTTGTAATGTGCAATTAAACTATTACGTTAAATATTCAGTAAATAAATATTTCAATTTCCATCATAGTGTCGGTCGTACAATACGATAATCGAGAGGAATATGAGACCAAGAACGATATGTATCGCTATGAAAGCGCGAATTAAAATTGTCGTATTAGAATTTCTATAAAGAAATAAGAATTGACGTTTATATCAAAGAATAGTTGCAACGCGTAATCGGATAATTTGGTTGCTCCACAGCGGGAAAATGAACTATTTTCACGAGCTTTCACCGGTTCTGTCGTACAACGAAACGAACAGTTGAGCAATTATAAAAGCTAACGTTTATATGTTCTAAAAATTAGAAAGCTGGTAAATTTAATAGATTGCTCGGGAAACTTGTAGATTTTAGTAGTACGATATGTACTGTTTTTAAAAGTGTAGGTATTCATTAATAAATTACATTTTCCAAAAAATAATGTAATCTCTGTGGTGGAAGTGTAGTCACAGCTAGGTGGTGAAAAGAGAGTTTGTGTTTCGTCCCAGGACTACAGGTGAACTCTTCAGTAAGGCTATGCCCGGTAGACCCCGTCTTAGACGTAGAGGGAGTCTCGCTAGGGCGGTATTTGTATCGTGCGCCCGTATATTCGACCGCTAGCGAGATAGATAGGCTTGTTGTCGTCGTAGCCCTCTGGTGTTGGCGGTTGGTACCCGCGGATTGCCCAGGAGGTGTTGCGCCGCGTTGATGCCTTGACCTGTCGGCGTCCTATTGATACCGATCCGCCACAACTCTTTCCCCGTGTAAACTACAACATTCGTACATCCTTTGTTGTTATACGAACCAACACTCTCGCATTCGAAACGATGTGTATGACTCGCGTTAATTAAAACACGCGACATGAAGTTAAAATTATGTCTTTGTATACTCGAGACTCGAAATAGGGTGTACTGGTACCATTGTAAATAGTACTTTGATTCGAAACGTTTTGTACAAATAACGTTAATTAGAAGATTGAAGCTACGTTTTTGTTTAATCATCAACTAGAAGAAAACGACGTATTTGTCGGACTGCGCTAAAACAAATCCTCTTTATGGAAACATGAAGCGTCTTTATGTCAGAAGAAATACAATGTTACAAATTCTGCCAATAACCTGGATTTTGAAATTTAAACCGTAGCTCCTATCGAATTTAATTTGAAGTATGTGAAGATGGATCGCTATTTCTTTTCTTTTTTTTTATTTAGTTGCTTACATTCACAATTTGTACAATTTGGATATTTGCTGGAATTTTTTATCTGTTTCATTATCATGTGGGTGGCTACCCCCAGCGGGGTACCATCTTCGTGTTTGTTAGGTTATATCCTTTATGAGATCTGGTGGGTGTTTCCTTTTTAGTCTTCTTTCTATGCTTGATGTGTTGATCGTTTCCGCTGCCAGCCAGTTCGGGTGCGTTGCTATTCTTTCTCTGTACCTTCTTGCACATCTGCTAATCTCCTCCTTGACTGTTGGTATTCCCAGGTCTTTTCGAATGTCCTCGTTTCTAACGTATCATGGGGCGTTTACTATTGTTCTAAGAATTTTAGCTTGCATTGTCTCTATTTTTTTTATATGGCTCATTGTTGCTGTTCCCCAAAGTGTTATTCCGTACGTCCAGATTGGTTTTATGATCATTTTGTATATTTTTAATTTATTTTCTATACTTAGTTTGGATTTTTGACTTGTCAGCCAATGCATTTGCCTCCTTGCGGCCTGTATTTTGTCTGTTATTGATTTGATATGCTGTTTCCATGTTAGTTGTGTATCTATGTGGAGTCCTAGGTTTTTGACTTGCCTTGTTTGTCTTATGTGCATGCCGTTATGAAAGATGTTTGGTGGTATCTGTGTTTGTATATTTTTAATTTATTTTCTATACTTAGTTTGGATTTTTGACTTGTCAGCCAATGCATTTGCCTCCTTGCGGCCTGTATTTTGTCTGTTATTGATTTGATATGCTGTTTCCATGTTAGTTGTGTATCTATGTGGAGTCCTAGGTTTTTGACTTGCCTTGTTTGTCTTATGTGCATGCCGTTATGAAAGATGTTTGGTGGTATCTGTGTTTGCAGTGTGAACGTAATATGGTTGCATTTACTGGGGTTTGCTTTAATTTGTTTAACTTGTAACCACTTCTCTATTTTTGTGATATGATCTTTTAATAATATGACTGCTGATACAGGCTTACTGTGCCTGACTAGTACCGCTGTGTCGTCCGCGAATGTCAGTATTTTGCTATTGCTAGTTGTTACGCCGGGCGACTCTCTACCTGGACCAGGTCATACACCGCGGGCCAGACGGACATCAGACGTCCGCTCATCCTTACGACGTACCCTCAATAGCCTAAGTACCCGTCATAAATCCCATTCATTTGCTTGCTAAGGTCCTGCAGACCGAACAAAAATCTTTTCTAAATCACTTTTAAAGACTATTGTCTATCACGACTTGCCAAGGGAAAGTTGGGTTTTTCCACGTACGGTGCTTCCTAATAACCACTCTCTATCGAGGGCAGCTAAGACCCTTCCTAGTCCACCAACCTTCGTTTAACCAATTAACAACGAAGCCTATTTCCCTCACTCCCTTAGCCAAAATCGTCACGAACAAATCCGATGGTCCCGTGCGTTAGACACGCCCATCACGAGCATCGACACAGCATCGTCACTGTAACTTACTGCTCCTACGACTTCAGGAGAGTCAAGTCAAACTTCTTCTACACCGTTGGAAGAGTCAACTACTTTTTCTACGCCGCTAGAAAACTCACCAACTAAGTCCAAATCTAACGCCTAATCACGAACACTCACTTCCTCTACTAAGTATTCTCTAGTGCTACGTCCACTAACATACGAAGTGCAATGAAAAGAGCCTTGCTCTAGCGTGCATATCTATCTTACCTTCGGGCAACAAGTTGTCATCTAGGAATTATATCTACTCAGCAGTGTAACTTAATTGTTGAAAATAAAACCTTATAATTCTGTGAATCACAGTGTTATACTAACTCAACCACCCCTATTATCCTATATCCTATCTTAATGGAAATCAGGAGATCGATCAACTCGTGGTGTCGATTGCTATAATCGTAACAGGAATTTACGACTCCCGTTGACGTCTCTCCTCGCGAGTGCGTCTCCCC
>NT_177214.1:0-7362 GCF_000188095.3 Bombus impatiens | reverse complement strand
TTCTCGTGCGCAGATAGTGACTCTATGAATTTTGTGAACTCATTCTTATTGTGTTCTTTTATTTTGTTTTTAATTTCCTTTGCAAGTTTATTTAGGTGTTTTTTATTTTCTTTTGATCAATGTTTTTGCCATTTTGCTTTCACTTTTCTTTTTTCTCCAATTATTTCGAGGATTAGTTGATTCAGGTATGGTAGTTGCCCATGCTGCTTCCTGAATAGTTTCTGTAAGTGTTGTTACTGCTTGTTCGATGTGTTCAGGTGTTTTCAATGGAATGTTACAGTTGATTTTGTTCTCGATTATTTCTTTAAATATTTGCCATTTGGTGGTTTTATTGCATAGTGTCTCTGAATTGTTATAAGTATTGGTTTGTTTCTGTATGTAATAATTATACGTGTATGATCGGAGCTAAGCTCAAGACTGGGTGCTATATTTAGTTTATTTGCATTTAGTCCCTTTGTAACTGCAAAATCAAGTAGGTCAGGTATTTTGCTCAGGTCTGTCGGCCAGTATGTCGGTCTTCCCGTGGATAATATATTGAGGTTATTGTTTCTAATGTAGTTTTCAAAGGCTCTACCTCGAGATGTAGTGATTCTTGATCCTCATAGTGTGTGCTTTGAGTTGTAGTCTCCAGCTGCGATATACTTGTCACCTATGTGTCGAAAATACTCTTCCTACATTTGTGATGTAATTTTGTGTTCCGGCGGTACATATACATATATAACTGTACATGATTGCTGCTAGTCTGTACTGTAACGGTGGTTGCTTGGATATATTCCTTACTACCTTGGTTGTAATGGTGTTTAATGTCGTTTCTTATTATTACTGCGATCCCTCCGTGAGCTTTTCCTGATGGATGCTTGGTATCATATATGGTGTAGTACGGTATTTTTATGTAACTTTTTGTAGTGACGGGTGTTTCTGATACGAGCAGTATGTCGATATTATTGTTGCACAGGAATGCTTTAGTTTCTAGGGCCCTTTGTTGTATTTAATTTGTTGTAATTTCTGCTATTTTAAGCATGTCCATTTTTATTTTTTGCTCAGCATGTTAGTAAGTAGTTGTAGCATGACTGTTATTTGTTGTGTTTGGTGTCTGAGGACTGCGTTTTGTTCGCTTATCATTTTTGTTAGCATTTTGGTGTTTTTGATGGATTGTTTGAGCAGTTTCTTTATTTCTGTAGTGTCATTGCTGTTATTGTTCTGATCTTTGTTGTCTAAGGGTGGCGATTGGTTGACTACTTGCGCGTCGCTTCGGCTACCAACCGGTGTTGGTGTTACTGTGGTTATTGTTCATTACGTACTGTGGATTTAGTGTTGTCTCAGTTTCTGTGCTATCCTGTTGCGCGTGAAAGTTATTGTGTGTCCTGTTTCGAAGCGGCGGAAACAGTATACGTTGCAGTTGTTTTCTGATTACACAGCCTTTGTAGCTAGCTGGGCGGATTCCATTGCAGCTTTAGCATTTTACTTCATTTATTTTTCCTATGTATGGGCAGTTTACTATTAGGTGCTTTTCTGCGCATTTGACACACGCCGAGTTTCTGTTGCAGTAATTTTTTGTATGTTCATATTGTTAACACCGCATACATTGCGCTATGTCTTTTTTGTGTCTGGGTGGCTCGACTGTAATTATTGTGTTTAAAACTTTTTTGATTTCGAAAATTCCCTTGTTATTATTTTTAGGTTCAATTTCTATTATAAATAGCGGTAATGGTTGTTTAGTATCAAATCTGGTTATATTATTTATTGTTCGTACCTGATGTCCGATTTTGGCTAATTCCTCGCATATGTTACTTGTGTTTGTCTTTGGGTGTAAACCTCTGTAGCTTTGTAGCTTTTATCAGTTTTGGGTTAGTAAGTATGATACCCAGCGTTTTTTTCTTTTACTGCTTTTGTCACTTTCCTATAAATTTCTGGGGTATTAGTTTATACTTTTACCTGATCTAATTTAATTTGTTTAATGGTGTAATTTTCTTTTCCTGCCGTGCTGTTTAGCTGATCAATGAGGGGATCTATTATTTTAGCATCTATGTAGATTGGTGGCCGTTTGGGAATGTATGTTATTGGTTTTTCAGCTGGGTCTGAATTCATCTCTTCTGGCAGTGAACTGAAGGAGTTTTGTAGAGGAATTTCCTGTAGCCATTGTTGCCTTTCTGTTTCTATAGCCCTCCTAGCATTTGTGTTTGAAGTTATTTTTCGCTTTTTGCTGGGAGTTACAGTCTTCCAGCTTTCGTTCTGATGTGATAGATCATTGTTGATATTATTCTTTTCGTCATTATTTTGTGTAATTTCCATTTCTATTTCATTTATAACTGAGCAATCCTGAACTTCGCTTGTTGGTTTATTTGGGTTTGTTTTATCTATAGCTCTGTTTATAGAATATGTTTCGCTTTTAATTAGAATTTTTATTGGTGGCATTTTTTACATGTTTTCCATCATTTAGCGATTGGTTCTATTATAAGTCACTTTGTTTTCCCACTTGTCGCACTAACGGAGGCACTGGTTCTCATGTCCGCATAGCTCGACTGCTCGGGCAGAACGAACTGAAACGTTTCAAGCAAATGTTTGGCTGCTGTTCCTTCGTTCCTTGGCTGTCTATTCTCCTGGTTTTTCCTATGTACAATGTATACTTTCCCGCAGGAGCAAGAAATTTTGTAAGTTCCTGGAATGGTCCGATCCGTGTGGTTTGAAAACGGTTCTGATATTATGTTCATTGAGGATTCTTTCTATTTATTCTGCGACTCCTTGAATGTAGGTACGATAGTGCGGCAATGCAAGTTCTTGATGGATACGGTTAACTTGTCCGCCAGTGTATCCGTTCTGCAGTAAGGCATTCCTCGCCGTATTCAGTTCTTTTTATGGATACGTTTTGTCCGAAATTTTGATAGTTCTGTATGTTAGCGAGTGGATGACAAATTGTTTCTGGGGTGTGTGATGGTATCTGTTGATGTAGGTCGGTTTTCTATAGACTTCGTGTCCTAGTACGTTGTTGAGTATCTTGCAAACGGGGACATCAAGAAAAGGTAGCTTTCCGTTTTGTTCGACTTCCATAGTAAATTTGATATTTGCATGTTGTGCGTTTAGTTAGTTATTTAGTTAGTTTAAAAATAGGTATAGTTCGTCTCGTCCATGTGGCCAGATAACAAAACTATCATCTGCATATTTGTACTATATTGTTGGGCTCTTACAGGTCTCTTTAAGGGTCTGCGTTTCAAAATGTTCTATCAAGATATTGGCGATGATGGGTGTTTCTCCGTAAAATTTATCGTCTACCGAGAAATATGGATTAGTGAGGCAGTGTCCACTAGGTCGTATAGAAGGTATGGGAGGGATTTTACGATGTCGAAGGTATCGAGAATAAGCACTCTTGCGAACAGTGACACGATGACATCGAAGCTTGCGAGAATATTTTAGATGTGAGAAATTATGGCACTGACGATGGATCTAAGAGCAATATTATTCTAATGTATTTTTGGAAGAAAGCACATTCTTGCATGTAAGGGATTTCTGGGTGTAATCCTGTTCTCGACGCATTCCGGCAGATTATGTGTTTTTGCGATGACAGGTCCTTTTCAGACTTTTGTACGAGCCGACGTTTAAGAGGCTGGTGCAACGATTGTATAATATTGCCTCTGTTAGCTGGTGACACAATTACATCTTCGTTTTCGTTCATCCGTCGAAGGAAATGTAGTTCCTGTTTTGTCAAATTGAGCATAAGGCTCTCGTCCGGACGCATGTTATCAGACTATATTTTGTCGAATCTCATTAGCTTGTTCCGCAGAGAGTGAGTTTACGACGGATGGATAATGATCTCTTCTGTTACGTTGGATGACCCTCTACCTAGACCAGGCCGTACCTGGGCCAGACGGGAACCAGATGTTCGCTCATCCTTACTGCGTGATTAAATGGTAGCGTTGTCTGACGTTTAATGCGATTGGCAATTAAACTCCACGTTTCGGCTAACCTGCTACGCGCAGGAGTACTGGCACGGGAGAGGATCAAAGTTGGTGAAAATAAATGTTCGCTTAATCCTATTATACTATTAGACAAATATTCTCCACAACAAATGTTTATACAAGGGAAAGTTAGTTTTTCTCAAGTACGATGCTTTCCACTAGCAACTTTCTATCGAAGGCGGCTAACACCCTTCCCAGTCCACCAACCTTCGTTTATCCAATCAGAAGCAATGTATATTGCCCTCACTTTCCTGACCAAAAATTTCATGAACAAATCCGATGGTCCCGTGCGCTAGACACACCCATCGCTAGCTTGCCTCCGACACAGCATCGGGAGTGTACTTTACTTCATCTACAACACTAGAAAAGTCAACCTAACTTATTCTACAACGTTAGAATAGTCAGTTTACTTATTCTACAACGTTAGAATAGTCAACATGTCAGTAACGGGTTAGTTCAGCTCTGTCTTTTTCCTTATTGCTACGTCAACTATAACAAAAACTCTACGAGCCTTGCTCTATCACCAACGAATAGTGTGCCATTGTATCGCGTCTCTACACGCTAAATCATTGTCGACGATATATATCATAAGAAACGGTGTAGCTTAAGTGGAAAAAATAAAAATCTCATAACCCTGTGAATCACAGTGTTATACCTTCTCAACCACCCCTATTATCTTAACGGAAATCAGGAGAGCGATCAACTCGTGGTGTCGATTATTATAATCGTAACGGGAATTTACGACTCCCTTTGACGTGTTTCCTCGCGATTGCGTCTCCCCGCGATTGGTCGAAAATACATCTTCTTTTGCCGGTTTTGTACACGTTACTGTGTAATTATGTCCTCTTACTAGAACCGAGATGGTGTCGTCGTTGATCTGTTGCTGGCGAAGGGTACCTCTTTGTTTAAGAATTTCGGGGTTGCCGCAGCTGGAGCGTGTTGGATGAATCGAAGCGATCGGAAGAACGAACGAAGGGGTTCGCGGGAGGATCGTTTGCGCGAAAGCTTAACGAAGCATCGGAGCTTTACTTGACACTTATCAATTCGGTTTCAGTCTCTCGCGTCGGATATCATCAGCGCCAGCTTTGATCCGTTTCCGTAGCTTTCAGATTTACCGCGTTACCTTTAGCGGTGGGCGCGTCAAAGACGGTTGAAACTATTGAAAGATGAATACCCTGCGTAGACTAGAAGACGTCTCGTACAAGTTTTAATGATTTCGAGCAAGACGTCCTCCGAGCGGAAGCATTATCCCAAAATGTACTGATTTTCGTTGTTCCTCTGGTATCGGAATACCAGGTTTTGCAACTTTTATCGGCTCGACGTTGAGAACGGTATAACGTTGATTAGATGCCGCGAGAGGAAAGTCAAGTAACGTATAGTTTCTCGCTCATCCGCGGAGCTCGAAGCTTCTTTTTTTCTTTCTTTCTTGACACCGGAAAATCTGTTGTAGATAGTGTTCCTTGCAAACACATAAAATTTGCCAGGCGGAGCTTGCAATTACTAATTCTGTTCGCCTTGTATCGGGCCAACTTTCGCGTCGCAACGAAACGTTTCGTTGCCCCTGTTCGTGGCAAATACGACCGCGCGTCCTAGTTTCGCTTACTAACGAAGCGACTGTAAGGAAAGAAGAAACGAAGAAGAAGAACAAAAAAGAATCGCTTTCGAAGCGGAGCTGAACTAACAAATCATCGAACGCATCCCGACTCGTTCAAAACGAAACTCTCGAAATGGCCCTGCGTAATACCTTACCCGAAAATAAAAGGGAATAAAAATATCTTATTACACGAACGACCGAGTGCTAAACTTTCCTAGATCCGGGTTCCTTCTTGTTTTGCGGTTGTAAAACGCAAGTTTTTACACGCGACTGACGAAAACTTTCACGCTGCGTTGTAAAAATTTGGAGATCGTCGACGGTCAGTTTTTCCAAAATGCCTCGCTTTCGATCGACCGAAGTTGCTCAGCAACCGAGCGGCAATGATAAAAATCTCTTATCTGTCGAAAGGTCTCGATAACACTTTCGCTGCCAAGTGCGAGCGCTAGTTCGCGGTGTTTGCAATTAATTCTTTGCGGAATCGTTCAACGTTCGATCAACGCGAATTCGTCGTAATTAATTATGATAATATTATTGATTTCAGGTTTCCGTGGTCGCATTAATATCGTTATTGTCGACATTCAAACGGCAGTGGCCAAAGGTGAATTTCTACGGGCTGGAAAACAACGACCACTACAATATCGTTTATCGATTAAACTACTACAGTATTAATACTAATAATAAGTATCACGACTTCAATTTACACACGATCCTGCCATTTGGCGTAATTGCGCGCCTTCTCGTCGCGGACGTAACTGATATACAGGACGACGACTGTGTAATGTCAATTCATATTAGAGGCCGGATGTGTGCAGGTCTTCAGCGCGTATCCTCAATTAGCCCAGGGACCCACCATAAACTTAATGTTTTAGTTTATTATTTTTGTGTTATCTATTTATGGATGGTCCTTGAAACAGCCCTTAGGTTGTTATACGTCCTTACTAATTACCGGGAAAGCAGGTAGTTATTAGGTTTATTGCGCACTCTTACAAATTACGGAGAAAGCGGGTAGTTATTTTTCCAATAAACAATATCCCCCACGAGCCACGTTGGTAGGAGGCTTTCTCCTCCTATCTTCATTTATTAACATGACCTATAACTAATTGACATCGTGGATCGTTACCCTCACTTTTCCTAACGGAAGGTGCGAACAGCGAATCCACGTTGTTAATTAAAAAGGGCACACCCACACCGAGCTTTCCTCCGTAATGAGACGAGAACACCTAGGGAGAAATAGAAAAAACCATCGAACAGTGAACATCTCTCCGATCAGTGTAAACCTGTGCTGTGCTGGAAAATAATGACAATAGTTGTGTTACGACTCAGCTATTTTATTTCATCAACCAACCCTTAAATTTACGTGGCAACTGCAGCAATTTATCCTTGTCGCAGGCGTCGCGTGTCTCGATAAAAATTATGGCAGGCGAATTGATTTACAAGAATTTATCTGGAGCCGGTGGAAAGTAGTAGGCGGCCAGCAACTGGCTCGTTTCGCGTTCGGCTTGTACCAAGGAGCACCCCTATGCTCATCGTCATCAATTTCACCGTTGCGCCTCGATGCTCCGTTGCCTCGTCGGGGATCAGTACCCAGTCTGCGGACGCAATTGGCTCCGGGGTGCAATAAAAGCCGAAGCCATTAAAAATTCCGTGGTTGACGGAGTCAAAGGCGAAAAGCGGACAGGGCTGAGCTCGGCTAAGCCCGCCACCAACTCTGTTCAACATCGGGACAAGTTAGATTTGTTCTGCTACGGAAGACAAAAGCTCATCTTTATCTTATTTCTCGATTGTTTCTCCCTTCCCCCCCTCCCCCCCCCCCCC
>NT_177213.1:0-244 GCF_000188095.3 Bombus impatiens | reverse complement strand
TATCCCAGATTACGTAATACGTTATATCTTCATACCATATATCCTAATTCGTTATAACGGCATACCATATAACGTAGTACGTTATTACGTCATACGTTATAACGCGATACGTTATAACGTTATGCCATATAACGTAATACGTTATAACGTCGAACCATATAACGCAATACGCTATAACGTCATACCATATGACCTAGTACGTAATAACGGCATACCATATAACGTAATACGTTATAACGTCATC
>NT_177212.1:3463-5341 GCF_000188095.3 Bombus impatiens | reverse complement strand
TCGAAACGAGAGGGCTAAAATTCTCTACTTATTATCCCATCTAGAAGATCGTCAACAATCTTCTTCATGTTATTCGTTCGTCTATCAGATAACGGCTGTAAACGAATTGGTGGATCTCGGTCATAATCCAGCGAAGACTATCGTTGGAATTGCCATTAGCGTGGCGTTTAACGATACGAATGGAGGAGCAGCGGCAACGCCGCGATTCATTTGGCAAAGGACGAGATCGGGAGAAAAGGTGAGGATGCCGCGAGCAAGAGTCGAGAGTCGTTATAATTTCGTTGGTGTGTGCACGCGCTGCTTTTGCCGGCTGTCGCGCCCCGTCGGCGTCGCTCAAACCAACTCGTTAATTGCATCCTTCGCGTTAATATAACGGAACTGTGTCAGCGGCTGATACAGTGACGCGCGAATTAAAAGAGCGAGATAGAAAAGCAGAGGGAAAAAAGAAAAAGGAGAAGAATCCGCGGAATCTGACTTCTGCTCGATGGTAGAAGATCGTCTCTTCTCGCGATGAAGTAATCAACGTTTCAGATCAAAAGTTTCGAACGACATATTTCATAGACATTTCTCTTCGACTAGTCGAAAAGAAGGGCAGAAATGAAGAGGATCGAGAGAGAAAGAGAGAGAGGCGAAGATCTTTAAATCCTCGTTATGGGAGTTTGATACATGCGTTGCTTGAAGATCGCTTATCCTCGTTGAATGGATCGAGGCATTCGATAGCTCTGCCTATCCACTGCGATTCGAATTCAAATTTTCCAACGGTTGTAAAGCTGCTTTACGCGACTGCGACAACCTGACGACTGAAGCATGTAATCCGTTTCCAATTTGATGAAAGCAAATTTGCTGCGACAAACGAGTCGAAACGGGGCTTCGTTTAAGTTGAGATTTTATTACGGCAACTAAACTGATACGTTCTTTGTCGTGTTATTTGTCTGATTGCTCGATATTGACTGTCATTTCTAAAGGCTTTGATAGAAAGAAGACTAAAAAGAAAACATCCCACTGACTTCACTGAAGAAATAAATTAGTCAAACTCGAAGATGTATCCTGTTGGGAGTAGCCATCCACCTTTTATTATTTAGCAATTAAGTTAGACAAATTTGTTGAAGTAACTACTCCAAGAAAAACTCTACATTTTTAGTTATGTACATCTGTGACCTTGAGACTGTTATTACGCAGAAATATTCTAAATAAGGAGCGGTGCATATTATTGCATTCTCGAGTATACATTATGTTTTTGATTGCAAGGTCTAGGAACAAAGGAACTAATAAACAGATTTCTATTTATGTTCCCTGTAGCCCCTAGCCAAGGCCATAACCTTAACTTTTTTGGTAATATCGTTTTGCTATAAATATATGAACGTACTCCCCATCATTCCATTGTCTAGTAACACTAAGAGAGTAAGGATCTGAATAAGCATAAACTTATACTTATACATGATACTTGTACTTATACCTTTAATTATTTCAATGTACTTTTCTGTTACAAATTCATCCACTCGTTCTTCAATCAGTCAACCTTAACCTCAACATTATGGAGCACGTTTGCCAATGGAGACAAAGCACGTTTGATTTTAGTCGAATTAAAATAATGTAACATATGCATGTTCAAGCGTAGCCGCATACACGCACACAAGTAAACTATTGGGTTGGCAACTAAGCGATTGCGGACTTTGTCAATAAGTCGAGTAATACCACCTATTGACAAAATCCGCAATCACTTAGTTGTTAAGCCGATAGCATTAAATTTTGTAACAAAGGTTTCGATAAGTTGAGAATTTAATATTATCTTTCAACTGATTTTATGCAATAAATATAAATGAATCATAATAATAATCATAAATATACCAGCACTCGAAATTCCACTTCTAGTGGTTT
>NT_177212.1:0-3409 GCF_000188095.3 Bombus impatiens | reverse complement strand
GTCAATACCACCTAATGACAAAATCCGCAATCACTTAGTTGCCAAACTAATAGATAGATGTGTATATATCTCAGTATTTCTTATTGTGTGTGGAGCACTCTGTGGCGGCACTTGGCAACAATGTATATCGCCGAAGCGAAGTGCCTAATGAACCATCAATATTTCAACGATCCTTCCGCGGAATTTTCGAGAAGAAGGCGTGCGTGGCAACGGTCGCGGACACCTAACAAACGCGTGAATAGTGGGGATATTGAGGGGCGACGAAAAGAAAAGAATCGAATCCGATCGACAGTTAGGTTCGAACCAAGAAGCGATAAAGTCGAGTCGTAACGGGGCAGCGAGATTGACTGGCGAAACCGAAGCCGATACGCGACGCGATCAAAAGAAGACGCTGTTAATAAATATATTGTTGACCTAAACACCGAATGATTATTTAACGCACTACACCCTATAACACCTCAACTCTATAATTACGTGGATGAGTGACAGTGTCACATTGCAGGTGTCATGTTTAACAGCAGGACCATTTTCAGCTATGTACACGTGTGTCAGTTTAATATCGTAAAATAGTGTTGGTTATCAATGTTGTAAAATGTGAGAATTGTTTGTTTGTAAGCTGTACACGCGTGCTTGTCTTCGATTTATGAACTTAACAACCACCGTGGCGGGTCATATATGACCAACGTGGCAGTCAAAATAATAAGATAGTTTTGTAACAAGCTGAGTAAGTGATAATCTGAATATGCAAGATTGGAATATGGTAGAACACCCTATTCTAGTTGTATCAATTTTTGTCGTGTGACACACATGGTCCTGCGTTGCTTAGCGAACTATGTTTTTTAATTTGTTCCAAACTAACAAAAAACAAATATATACTTCCAAAAATATTTGTTTTACATTGCACAATTGAGCGGTAACTGTTAAACAATATTAGACCAATAATTATTTCTATTCAACCTAATAATCTGTCGCTAATAATAATTCGCTAACCGATATCATCCTTAATCTACGGAAGACATATTGTTGCATGAAAAATTTCCACTAATTACCTGCCGCTAATTAATATTATATTTCATTTGCAGGAAAGATAGAACGCGTTACGTTGCGAAATCCTCAACAACTTTTCTCAAAACCTATTCAGAATGTCCATTTCCCAAACC
The DNA here is from genome assembly GCF_000188095.3 of Bombus impatiens. Lineage (NCBI taxonomy): Eukaryota > Metazoa > Arthropoda > Insecta > Hymenoptera > Apidae > Bombus > Bombus impatiens. The sequence continues at coordinate 2,249 of NT_177212.1, read as the reverse complement.
ACACACAATATGAATCTTCGTTTGGATGTATTACAGCTTGATACGAACAGTTATATTCTAAATGACGAAGAATCCGGAAACCACGCGAGCCTTAACGAGCCTCGATGCATCGAAAGACAACGCGTTTCGAATTACAGCTCGACGAATCGCATTTAGCCACTGGTTCTCGCAAGTCTGTGGCCACTAGTCGTGAATTACGAACGAGCTACAAGCACGGGCAACCGGTTGCATAGATTCAGGGGCCATCGACGCAGTACAGGCGCGTGTGAGCGCTAATGGTAACGAGATACGATTCAACAGAGAGAAAATAAAATGAATAGAAGCTCGTCGGGAGCAGAAGCAAGAGTACCGAAGCGTAAAAGCTTCGCAGATCGTTTCGCTACGTCTTTGAAGCCGATTCTCGCAATTAACAGGAATGTTATATTATAAATATTTGACCACGGACGCCATTAATTGAAGAAGGTCGTTGGAGACGCGAAGAGGGTCAGGTTAAACCCTTCAATTTCCTCTTCTTTGGAGCCTCTTCGCTTCTCTGCCTGTCGTCTTCTTCCATTTTGTCGTTTCCTTTTTTCTCAAATTGTACAAGGTCCAGAACGATTCCTGCGTCTGAGGGTCGTCAACGAACTAGTTGGAAAGAAAAGAGGGTCAATAGTAAAACATGATATCCGATTGCCACGACGAAGATTAACCTGGCCACGCCGCACCGTACCACTCGCCTCGATGGTTCTTCCTTTGAGCGTTTCGAGCGGCCCTTAAACGCTCGGCCCTTTGTGTGTCCGGAAACCAATCATATTTCCGATTTATCGTTGGTCCGTGAGCGAGAATGACTATTATCGAAATCTATTTAGTTAAAGGATTATGTGATGTCACGTATCTGATGATATGAAATGAATTTGTACTTGGTGCAAGTGATATACAGTGCCGTAAATAATTAGAAAATTAATCAGAATATCAAAAGAAAAATTGACAGAGTCCTTCATGTAACTTTATATTATAACATGAAAGAAAATTGAAAATACAACGGAGAAAAATGTTGTTCTTTTACATTTTCTTTTCGAATTATGTTTTTGGCTGTGAAGGAATGTAGACTCAGTGTCAATCTCGTTAACTTTTCGTTCAACATTTAGTGGATTTTACTTTATTTTTTATCGCTTCTGTTAACCTGTCAAGCGCACTATCCACTAACTTTTGCTTTCAATATCAGCTAAGGCGGATTTTATTTTCTTTTTAAATTCCGCCATACTTTCTATAGCTGGCTTCTCCTATCATAAACTTTTCTTGTTGGAATCACAGATTCTCGGTCGAGTTTAGACCAGACTCAAAGCTGGCTATGATAATAATTCTATTGTGAAACCTTGAAAATACTTTTTTGTAATAGGAGTAGTATAATGGCAGCATGGTCTTCTTGACAAATTGTCTTTCTGTCTACCATTTTAAAAAACAATATTTCGCTATGTAACACCTCGTGCTATTTTATAGCGTTCAAATTTCCCTTAGGAAAAATAATTTCTCTTGATATATCTAGGCATGATCGGTAGTTTCCTGGAAATATCGAAGAACTAATAGAGAAACGGTGTTTGAGTTTATAATTATTCACAGTACTGCAGTCGGTAAATTGAAATATTAAGCAGATTCGTTTAACCATTAAGAGCTGTCGACAATAGAAATCACGTTGATTCTATCAGAGGCAAAATTTCACCTTAATAGATTTATATTTTGTGCTTAAAATAAAAAAAAATAAATGTATTTAATATGAAATAAAGAATGGAAAAGTTATTATTTGCTGTAGCTACAAATGACACTCCAATCATATTATAATTTTAATATTGGGTTGGTAACTAAGTGATCGCGGATTTTGTCACTAGGTGGCATTGACAAAATCCGCAATCACTTAGTTGCCAACCCAATATAATGTAATAACAATCGAAATATAAAAAGGTAAACCACTTTTCAGAGTCTAATGTATTTTTAACAGAAATTTTAAATTACCTCAAACTACTTTCACAATCTTCTTTGACACTCTTATTCTTGAGCAAAGTATATTCTTATTTATTAACTGTCTATTGAACCTTGGAGTATTAATTTCGTTCAGTAACAATACAAAAACTGGATTTTGTAGATCTCGGAATTTTCTTTTGTATTACGACTATATCTCAAAATTATCTTATAATTATCTTAAATTCACCATTTTGGCAAAATGAATATATTGGGTTGGCAACTAAGTGATTGCGGATTTTGTCAATGCCACC
>NT_177211.1:0-439 GCF_000188095.3 Bombus impatiens | reverse complement strand
CAAACGACGGTCGCGGACCGCCGAGGGGGAGACGCGCGCGCCCACCGCCTAGATGGAAAATAGAGGAGAGGAATGAAGATCTACTCCGGGCGGCTATAGCAACAGCCTGGAGCTGGGAGGCCACGACAACGACGACTAGGCCTCGACAACGACGACCGAAGCAGACGTGGAAGAGGAGGCCGAGAACCTCCGCCAAGCCATGACAGCAATCTGCGACGCATCTATGCCACGGGCCACACCGGGCATGGTGCGAAGCAGAGCACTTTACTGGTGGAACCCCGACATCGCGGAACTGAGGACGAGATGTGTCCGGGCCCGAAGACAATACCTAAGGGCCCGCCGCTGGCGACGACGCGACGAAGAAGAAGTCTCCTTGCGCTACCGGCCGTACCGCGCGCTACGGCGCTCGCTACAAAAGGAAATTAAAAAAGCGAAGGAC
>NT_177210.1:69151-95952 GCF_000188095.3 Bombus impatiens | reverse complement strand
CATCCACATGTCATTTAGCAATTAAGTTAGAAAAATTTACCAAGTATCCAGCTGGGCAAATTGTAAAGTACAAATTAAATAATTAAAAAGAAAATTTAAAGCAACGCCTTTAAAACGTCGCCAACTAATTTAAAACTCGCAATTCTGTGGATTTATTCTGAATGTTGATTAGCTTCGTTGTTTTAGATTTACAGGAATCGTCGATTTCCTCTGTTTTTTCGATTTTTACCGATTAATTGATCTCGTTGTTTTAGGCTCATGACGACCATCAGCTCTCAAGAGAATACGTTTTATGTTTCAATACTATGATTTCGCTCCATATATTGCTGAGACTATGCAGGAATTTCATTACACATAATAGAGTCAGTGAATTTGCATTTCTCTTGGCGAATACGTCTATTTCCGTGGAAATTCTTCTGCAAGGTTGGCCAGTTTCGCTTGCTCGTGCTACTATCACGCAATTGTTAGCGATGCGATAAGCAAAGAAAATAAATGTTGCACGCAAACTGTCTCGTTCGATCGTGTTAGATAAATCATTGAATAAACTGTAAAACAGTGCGCAGTATAATACCAGCGGCAATTGCGGTCGTTGATAAAAATTGGATTATTATGGTCGTCAATGAAAAAGAATTTAGACGCATACAATTAAAACCGCGTGTATCCGCCAACGCGTATGCTAATTGATAAGGTACTAGATGGGCTCCATATTAGGTTCGGCGGAATCATCGAGACCTTACGACACTGCTGTGGAAGACGTACTTATTTGGAATTCAAATTGTGGAAGAATATGCTGAAACCTTCGTTCAGTTTCATCATACCAAGTATCGACATTAAAGATTATTAATTATTTAAGCGTTCAAATGTTAAACATTAAATACAGAAAATATTCAGATTAAAAATGTTTGTTTTTCTTAGAATTTATTACTGTAAATTTCTCGACTTAAACCGTCATTCGTATGAATAAACAAAATACAAAAGTCTAAGATACCCTGCAGGGATGTAGAATGGCAAATTTTTCTCATCTCGCTGCGATCCCTGAATTTTTATTAAAATTAATTCAATTTTATCTAAAGAAGAAAACATTTGACACAAAATGGAAACGAGAAATAACAATTTTACACTTTTATCTCCTTAGCACTAGAACTACCGATAGTTAACACAAAGTTGTTTCTATCAAACAGTCAAAATGACTGATCTTTAAAAAATACATATTGATAGAATATTGTTATATTTATTAATTTATTACTTTCTTACAGAAGCAATTTCATGTTATGTAGTACATTTTTGGTATTTTTAATCCATCTAGCACAATGATCCCTAAACGAGGATGGACACATTTATAAAATTGTAGAACCAGTCATTTTGACTGCTGTGGTATTTCTAGTGTTAGCATTTAGAATTTTCCTGATAACTGATATCATCATATCGAATGATACGCAGTAAAAATTTTCAAAACGTGTGGCAAGTTGTACAAAACGAGGAAACTGGTTAATTGCAGTTCGATAAACAGATTGCAGCACCCTTTTACACTTTGACAAGTATCAATCATTTTGACTGCTATTGGTATAAGTAGCCTTGATATAAAATTATTTGCAGTTTGAATACATAAAGAACAAAATAAAATTCGTTATATTATTCCTTTAGTTATCGTTGCGAAAGTCATTACATCATTGCGAAAAAAGATATAACATGAAGTAGGAATTTTAAAATAAAATTATAAGACCAGTCGATTTGACTGGTGTGGCAGTTCTAGTGTTAAATTTGCAATATTTTTCGCCTATAGAAAAACAGAATTGGGTAAAAAGTTAGCGAAATAACGCAGCAGCGTTAAAACTGTGCGAGTCGCTGTTTCTTCTTCTCGCCGAAAACGTTACATTAAAAAAGAACACATTAATTGCGTCTTGAATTGGTATTTTGCAAAACACCGAACGCGTGCTATCAGAAGTAAACAGATCTGCGTTTTTAACACAACGATTGAGATAATGTTATAACTTTATAAATTCACGCAGTGCAAATTATCATAGTAGGAGAAATTATCTTTCCATGCTACATACGAATCGTCGAAGATTAATGGGACGTAAGTACAACTCGAGTAAAATATGCAATTGAGTAAACGCGTGAAAAAGGTGAGCAGCGCTGCGAGTGAACGGTACGATGAAAAATTATGCAATATCATGTCTACTAATAAAGAAAACTGCGCTATGAGTCACAATTTCGCGTACATCATTGCACATTGCATCGATTATGTCATACGCGTTTTCGTATTCTCATATTCCGAACGTTGTTCGTCGGAATAACTAGCAAGTGGCTGTTATGAGCATAGCAGTCGTCAACATTGACAGAACGTGAATAGCAGCGACGATACCAGTGGAACAATACAGACTATTCTATCACAACGTGGACATTGGTCCTTGACAGTAAATAACGTTGTCTGCGATGATAAACAAAGGTCAATTTAACGTTTCTGTCGAACACCGTGTTCAATTTGTTGCACGATTTTGTTCGGATATGCATTCGGATATCAACTGTGTGACACGATAAAAAGAATTCAATATGAGTTTCTGTGTGCGGTAAACAAGTTGTAAAAGTCTTCGGTCAGATCCAAAAGCGATGTTTCAAAAAATATTGACTAATACTAAATAACTATTATATTATTAACTATTGAAAAATAACTATTGAATAATTCCAATTAATATTGTAAACTATTGAGACAACGATCTACAGTGAGATCCGTTATAACGAGACGTGATAAATTGCACGCGTACCGAGCCAAAATTCAAAGTCGATTTTCTCGAAAACAAAGCCTCAAACGAAAAATTGTTGTTCTATATTTTCGACTTCTTTTTTCGCGTAGAATCATCCTCTTTCCGCTTGTACCACCAGTTATCAACCATCCTGTACATTTAATCGTATAACGAAACAAAGTATCATTTTGCATAGAGTAAATTTTATTTAAAAGCATCATTTTACATATGTGTTTTTTTTTAGACAACGTCCAAAGAATTCAACGAGTAATTACATAATTAGACATAACGTGAAATTTATTTTTGAAACAAATGAAATTTGAACTATCTTATTTTACGAAGGCTGGCTTAATTAGAATGTTGGGTATAGCAAACAACGAGTTGTGTCATGGCAAAGTGAAATGGAGATTATGGCCATATGATACGAAATTCTATATTCTCATATGATAACAAGGTTATGCTGCGTAAAAATGTACCACGGTCAATTGAACGTTGCGAACATTCCATGTAAATAAAAATAAAATTAAATAATCCCTTCAATAGAATCCTAAACATTTATGTCTTTAAAAAGAAATAATAATTTGTTGACATAAACTGGCTTATAAATTTTAGTGATTTTCATTATTAAATTTATATTACAATTTCTAAACAACATTCAAAGCAATTTAAAGCAATCGTTTTGCTGTAATTTATTCAAAAGTTCGAAAATATTACATATCCTATATTAAAAACAATTCTTCGGTCGAAGTATTGCTATGTACAAAAAGTTGACAAAATATTCAAACAAAAATATCCACCATTGCACCATTTCACGTGAACAGTGTTTCAGTCTATCCTCGTCTACTACTGCAATATTTAGTACATTTTCCACACAGATATCAAGAACCAAGAAAGAAAAGGATCCTTCTTCCACATTCTCTTATCGTACTTGAACTATTCTGACACCCTATACCGAAATCACATACAATTCCTTTCCGATCATTTCCCTAGCAATTTTCCAACTATCGTACGAACACGTAAATGAAAACAAAATTACTCTGGCCAGTTCAACATTCTAATCCATCATTGATCATCTTACGACTTTCGTCTGCACGTACATCCATTGCCATTGGAATAGACTTGTTAAGTTTAATTCTCTTGTGTAGGATAAACTTGTCAAATTGAAATTCTCTCAACAGCACATCAAAGTTATCAGACAATTTAACAAGAGCGAGAATACCTCAGAATACGTCGGAATGAATAGGTGAGCCGCAAGAGTTGGCTGTTGGTCGCCTAGCCTCGATCCTGTTCGTTATCCTGGACAACTAAAATACCCTGGAATATTCATTTTGTTCGTTGCAAGATAACAAACCAATTTGCACGTGCGACGCCTCAATAACAAAATATCAATAAGAAATCTCAATCAATCTGAAAGAAATAATCAACGACAAAAATTGCTGTGTCGTATCTTGATCGTCGTGCGACACAAGATGCAGCTACCTATGAGTTTTTATTTCAGAAGGCGTGGGCCAATCTCCATCGAGAAACATCATCGGATAGAGGTGATACATTCGGATATCAGCTGCGGTTGTCTCGATTTTAAAGCCGCCTACACGCGCTCCATCAAACACGTTGCAACGAAGCTTTGTGAGATTTCGTGATACGATCGGTTGCAATTGCAGGTTGTGTAGACTGATGTCGGCGGGTCGGTATCGCCTTGCATCGACACGCTATTCATATCGATACTGAATATTCCAGTCTTAAGGACTTGTTAAACTTAACTATCGTCTATCATCGGTGGACGCCGGGTGTTCGTGTATTTATGGAAGATTTAAGCACACCAAAAGCTACTTGTTGTAATATTTAGAGGAGGAGACAAGTCTGCGATTAGGTTTCTTTGATCAGATTCGAACAATCGTAGAAACATCTGTGATGTGAATTATTAGACCTAAATACTAACGAGTCTTCAGATTGAATTGCAGAGTGGATCGCTATAATTTGACAATTATTAGAAGCTTCCGTCCTTCATTTTTTACTGTTGAGGTTCTGATGGAATAGAGAGGAACGCGTGGATGAATGCATAATAGAAATATATTTAAGTAAGTATAATGTATGTCAATTCAGATTAGCACGCTGGGCCTATGCACAGCATGGGCCTATGGGTATTTATATATTTTTTTGTATCATTATTTAATTTGTACTTTACAATTTGTCCAGCTAAACATTTGGTAAATTTTTCTAGCTTTGTTGCTAAATAACATGTGGATGGTTACCCCCAGTGGGGTACCATCTTCCAGTTTATCTATTTTATTTCTTTAGTGAGGTCAGTGGAGTGGTTTCTCTTCAGTCTTCTTTTTATAAGAGTTTTGCTCGATTCAGCAGCCAGCTGGTTTGGATGTGTTGCCGTTCTTTCCTTGTATTTTTTTACGTATCTGTCGATTTCTTCTTTGACCATTTGGTATTTTTAGGTCTTTGCGTATATCCTCGTACCATGGGGCGTTGACTATTGTTCTGTATCTTCGATTGTAGCGACTCTAGTGTATTTATGTGACTCATCGCTGCTGTCCCCCATAATGGTATTCCGTACGTCCAAATTGATTTTATTATCGTTTTGTAAATTTATATTTATTTGCCATGCTGAGTTTATTGTCTCTACTAGTTAGACAGTACATCTGTCTTCTTTTTATCCGTATTTTGTCTACAATTGATTTAGTATGTTGCTTCCATGTAAGTTGTGTGTCTAAGTGGAGTCCTAGGTATTTAACTTGCATTGTTTGTGTTATGTGCGTGCCATTCAATTGGATATTTCGTGGTTTCCATGTTCATAATGTAAATGTAATATGGTTGTATTTAATGGGGTTTGCTTTTATTTGTTTATCCTGTTACCATTTTCCTATTTTTGTGAAATGCTCTTGTGGTAATGTGACTGCTGTTTCTGAGCACAGCATGGGCCTATGGGTATTTATATATTTTTTTGTATCATTATTTAATTTGTACTTTACAATTTGTCCAGCTAAACATTTGGTAAATTTTTCTAGCTTTGTTGCTAAATAACATGTGGATGGTTACCCCCAGTGGGGTACCATCTTCCAGTTTATCTATTTTATTTCTTTAGTGAGGTCAGTGGAGTGGTTTCTCTTCAGTCTTCTTTTTATAAGAGTTTTGCTCGATTCAGCAGCCAGCTGGTTTGGATGTGTTGCCGTTCTTTCCTTGTATTTTTTTACGTATCTGTCGATTTCTTCTTTGACCATTTGGTATTTTTAGGTCTTTGCGTATATCCTCGTACCATGGGGCGTTGACTATTGTTCTGTATCTTCGATTGTAGCGACTCTAGTGTATTTATGTGACTCATCGCTGCTGTCCCCCATAATGGTATTCCGTACGTCCAAATTGATTTTATTATCGTTTTGTAAATTTATATTTATTTGCCATGCTGAGTTTATTGTCTCTACTAGTTAGACAGTACATCTGTCTTCTTTTTATCCGTATTTTGTCTACAATTGATTTAGTATGTTGCTTCCATGTAAGTTGTGTGTCTAAGTGGAGTCCTAGGTATTTAACTTGCATTGTTTGTGTTATGTGCGTGCCATTCAATTGGATATTTCGTGGTTTCCATGTTCATAATGTAAATGTAATATGGTTGTATTTAATGGGGTTTGCTTTTATTTGTTTATCCTGTTACCATTTTCCTATTTTTGTGAAATGCTCTTGTGGTAATGTGACTGCTGTTTCTGAATTAGTGTGCTTGACTAGTACAGCCGTGTCGTCCGCAAATGTCAGTATTTTGCTGTTGGTAGTTGTTAGTATGTCAGCCGGGTATAGTGTGTATAATATTGGTCCTACGCTTCCTTGCGGTACCCTTGCCTTGATGTATTTATATAATTACGAAAACTGGCCTGTCTATACCCCGCTGCACCGTCTGTGCTAGGCTTGTTCCTAGAAAAGACTATGAGGCTGAGAGGCTCTTCGAATTGATTTAATGCTAAACAATACTCAATGGCTTCGAGGACTAAGGAAACTAAACACTAGAGCAGATGTAGAGTTCCCCTAGAAGTGAGAATCACTTCAACATTTACAATTATTACAAACGCCGCTGTGAATAACGATATTGAAGACGATTGAAAAAGATCGTCGCAAGACGATCAGACATTTTTAAAAGCAGTTTCAACGTTATTAAAAAATTACTAGCTACGTGTATGGTTTCGTAAAAATCTGCACATGCATTCTCACGTGTTTCAGTTTGGTGTGTAAGCCGCTTAACGGTCTAACAAACTCCATGTAAATTCTTATATTAACAAAAATTGAGAAACCCATTAATCAAATAGTACAAGAATTTACATAAATTTAGATGAACGAAAGAAATAACAATGAAGGTACGATTTTTTATTAAATTTTGAAACCGATCGTTCAACCTGGTAAGATGAGTGTCAACTTATTAACAAGTATCTCGAATTGCTACAAGATAGAAAATTACGAACTTCGCAACTCTGTGCATCGATCGCTCCCTAGCGATCAATCAAGTTCCCTGTAAATGCTTCTCGACACTCACAACCCTCGCTTTAGGAGCTAGTTTATCCAGTATCATCCACGCTTCCTGCAAGTGGCTTCTAGTGGTTGGCAGATAAACCTGCCCATTCCCCAAAGCATATCTCGCAGCTCCTAATGATCACGTAGCACTGCTTCGTCTACGTTATCCCATCTCTCGGATCCCCATGTTACATATGCCGACAGCTAACTAATCCTTCACTAAAAGCGATGCCATTGTCGCGTAGGAGACACAAGAAATCACGAAATTGACAGATCATCAGTGATCTCTTCGCGTCGCAGTTCGCACGTTTCACAAATAAGGTAAGGAATTGAACTTTAGATATATTTAGTGGTAAAATTTATTGTACGAATCCAACAGAGCGACGGTTCAGAGTGTTAGAACAGAGAATGTCGAGAGCTGATTTTAGGAAGGTTTATATACTATGGGTTTAGCTTCTATGGAGGAGGTGTCGATGGGGGTGTCGCCGGGGCTCAGGTCAGAGATGGTCATGCTGTTACTGTTTTCTGACACTGGAATACCCTCTACGTTATCGTTTCGATGGCCTGCGGGATGTTCGTTAGACCCCCTTGGTTTTTCTATTGCGAATTTATGGCTCGGTGACACTATCTATGCTGCAGCTGTTGCAGCTGTTTTAATTAATCAAAGGAAAATTTTCTCACGAAGATGTTCGACCTGTTATCGTAGAAAATTTGTATTACGTTGTCCCAAAAGTTTCTTTCGTTTCATAAGTGAAATAATAAATGCACAACATTTTTTATTTTATACTATTTTATAGATTTACGTATGATCCATTAATAGAATAAAATAGATCAAACATAATTCAATAAAATAACATAAAACAAAAAAGGTTGTGCATTTACTACTTCCTTATAAAACGACAGGAACTTTTGGGACAACCTAGTATTTCCATATCGAATGTGTGGTGCAAAAACACTTTGAAATTTCATTAGCACCGTAGTGAGACGCGTCTGTCATGATTATATTGGTGGAATTTGCAAGCAATCTGCAAATGTAGAAATGACAAGATGTTTATTGCTATAATTTTGCTATAAACATTTGATATAAAGCGGGCACAGTGGAGTGTCGGTTATTGCGATCGCGTTTAACGGAAGTTTCGTATTATTCGAGATGTTTCGAACTTCATTAGCGTAACTTCTGTTATTTTTTACGAAATTTTAACACGAGCAGTACAAAAGTGCAAATGGTCAGGAACAAAGACCTTCTTTTTTGAAAAAGAAGCGGGATTTGAATATAAAAATTTGAAGAATGATATCGAGCTTATACAAATATAAATTTGCAAAGTTAATTTAAATTATTTAAATTTGACCAATTAATGAAATTTAAACATATATACAATATTAGATTATCAAAATTTCTCCACGATTTTATTGTACGATTTACGAATAATAACAAATCTTCTCGTATTATCCGAATTTTCGATTATCCTTCGATTACTTCGCATAATCCAGGTTCTACCGTACATAGCATGAAAAACCATGTCAATCACATGATACGTGTTAGACGTGACTCCACTGCATTTCAAGATTCGACAAAACAAATAACAAAAATAAGTAACGTGTAACCGAGGAAAGTTCGTAGTATTTACGATCGATCTACAGAGTCAGATTCTATCAATGAAAGAAAAGCATAAAAAAAAATATATTATTAAATACAAGGCACAAGGTTGTTCGCTTTTATTGTACGCTGTATTGTTATAAGAACGAGCATCCTATGATTACGACTCTTTTTTTTTACGACCATTTTGCCATAGCTTAGTACGGTAATAATGAAACAACAGTCAGGATTTCTCACGAGTCACCGAGGCAGTTTACATTCCCAAGACATGCAAAAAATCACGACGACGCGTCAGTGATCCTCCGTCATTATCGTATTACTTTGTTGTTGTTGTTTCACTCGTCGTGTGATTAAAATTTGTTACATGAATCGTAATGACACTAGCAACACGTGAACATTTGCTGCATTATCACTTTATTTTTATTTTATAAATATATGTGTTTGTTTGCTTATCTTCTCCTTTCCATTTGTCCTTTATCGTCACATCCTATGGTAATTATGGCATTAGTGGCTGCAATTACATGTATCTTGTACATATACAGGGTGGTTGGTAACTGGTGGTACAAGCGGAACAGGGGTGATTCTACGCGAAAAAAGAAGTCGAAAATATAGAAAAACAATTTTTCGTTCGAGGCTTTGTTTTCGAGAAAATCGACTTTGAATTTTCGCTCGGTACGCGTGCACTTTGTCTACGTGTACGTTGTCTCGATGGGAAAATTAAAAAAAAAATTAAAAAAAAATTTTATTCCATATTTTCGACTTCTTTTTTCGCGTAGAATCACCAATTACCAACCACCCTGTATAAATATCAACCACCCTGTATATGTACAAGATACATGTAATTGCAGCCACTAATGCCATAATTACCATAGGATGTGACGATAAAGGACAAATGGAAAGGAGAAGATAAGCAAACAAACACATATATTTATAAAATAAAAATAAAGTGATAATGCAGCAAATGTTCACGTGGATTTTGTCAATACCACCTAATGACAAAATCCGCAATCATTTAGTTGCCAAGCGAATAACATTCACGTGCTTAGTTTGGCACAGCTGTCTCAGTTAGGTTGTTATTTAGCAAGTAATTAGTAACGATCGTTATGTTATATTTTCGTGTAGTAAATGCTACGTAATTTGATAGTAAATGGTCTGCTAGCAAGTTGGTATCGTTTGCACGTATCTATAGACGATGCCAAAGATTTATTTCTTCCAGGAAACTTGGAGATTTTTTTACACTGTGTTTTGTCAAATAATAGCGATAGAATATATCGTTAAGTATCTGTTACGTTTTGCGTCTTCGAATTTGGTGTAGCAACAAAGTAGATGTTCGATGGTGTTGCGGTATTCACAGAGTATCGTGTTCCGCTTTTTGATAACGCGAGAACATACAACGTCGAAGCGACGTATGCTGAGTCTGGTTATTTGAGTCTGCTCTGTTCTTGCGAACGTCATAGCCGGGCTTATTTCACGCGAGTCTCTTCTCGATTTATGTAAAAACGTGTTGCGCTTTTGCCAGGAATCGTTTCGTCCTTCTCTTGCCTTTGTTGTAGCAAACATAGTATGCTCGAGGTTACTAGACATAATATTTCATAGAAAAGAACGTTCAAAAACATTTTCTAATATCCATTTTGGTATCCATAATATATATTTGTATTTGAATTGAATATTTTAAAAATTTAGAGTATTTACTTCTTTCTTTAAAGTTTCTTTTTACATTGAATAACGATTATATGAAAATAATAATTTAACGATATCTACCATAATACAACAAAATATTTATATTTATATAATCTCATGATAATTTCTATTCATGTGTATAATTTTTTTTACACTTGTATCTAATATTTTTTAACAAAAATCATAGACTATTTCAGGAAGCATATACTCGTTCACAAATAAAGCTATATGCCAGTGGTTGTGTAAAATTTGTTGGAATTGCAACGTTCACTGGAATCTTAATGAATGCGCGCGTGTAAAAAATAAACAAAAGTAAAGCGCATTCAAGTGTCGTTAAACTAATACAGAAAAATGAAACCAGAAAAATATATTTTCTATTAGCAAATTATCTTCTTGCTAATTTCCTTTCCTTCTTTTACTTAAAAAAAATTTTTACCTTATACTTTAATTTCATTTTTTATAATAAATAATAGAATACTAAAAAAGAACGTAAATATAGTACATACTTTCCAATTGGAAATGATGTCTCAATTTCAGAAAGGAAGTATACACATGCCCGGCGCAGAATTTGGCACACTACTGCGCCAAGTGGCGATTTTAATTAACAAACAAACTACTTACGATGCCCACCAACTAATTCAACTTACAATTAGACTGCAATTACGTTTGCACGTGGAACGCTAAAGAAAAATATTTGCCACTTTTGATCGCGTTTCTCTGCTCTTTTCGTTCTCGTAGCAATGTTGATCGAAGAGAAGGAACAATAGGCGAGAACAATACAACGAAAACTGAAATACGAAAATAGCAAGGCTCGATTATATCGGTGAGCCACCGGTTACGTAACGGCTCGCAAGAAGCGAAACTTTCAGCGTTCGTGTGTCGACTAAAGATTTATTTCTCTCTACCTGTTACGCCTGCCAACGATAAATTTCTCCACCAAACTTGAGTTTCACCCATTTTTAAACTCTTCACTGTGTCGTACTTAAATTACGCCCGCTACAAATTTTCAATTGTCAGAGATAAGGTAGGATTGGGTCGAAGTCGAGAGCAGTTGAAAGTTTCGTTGCAAGCAGAGACACGAGAACAAGGATTGAGTGGTTACAGTCTTAACATTTTTACCGACTCTTCAAACATTCTGAAAGCTACTGGATCTCTCAGATCGTCTTAGGTTTCACATTTCTTTGGATTTCAGGCTTCAGATTTCAGATTTTACATTGCAGACTTATCTATAGACTTCTTCCATGAATTCCAAAATATAGAATTTTAGTCTTTGAAAATTCAAGATGAATCTATAATAGCATTAGACAATTTGTTAGCAAATTAAAATTTCAATTAATTGAGCAAGATTATTCACGTTGTAAGTAATATTCTTAAGGATATACGTTTACCAATTATAAATATAATTATCCATTTATTACGTTAATTATCTGTTTATTATATGATCGCATTATTTTTGTTTCTCACGTTATCAGAAATTATTTTATTATATTGTTCATACAACAACTTTTAGAAACTTCCATTTCGAAGAATGTATTTGTGATCAAGTTCCAGATTCGTATTTTATTGTCTCTAATTTACGTTCAGAATTGTTTTCAGTGATTCTTCTAGTGCAGAGGGTGTAAAAGACTTAATCGACTTCTGAGAACGTAGTTTGCAGGTATTATGAAGGAAAGATTACGTAAACGCAGTACGGAAACGTTTTCATTCTGAGTCATAACGCTTGAAACGCTAGGAAAAGCATCAGAAGTGGCCTTTAACAAAAAATTAATACTTTTTTTATTATTTAATTTGCACTTTACAATTTGCCCAGCTAGACATTTGGTAAATTTTTCTAACTTAATTGCTAAATGACATGTGGATGACTATCCTCAGTGGGATACCAAAAAATTAATACTCTTTTTATTATTTAATTTGTACTTTACAATTTGCCCAGTTGGACATTTGGTAAATTTTTCCAACTTAATTGCTAGATGACACGTGGATGACTATCCTCAGTGGGATACCAAAAAATTAATACTTTTTTTTATTATTTATTTTACAATTTGCCCAGCTGGACATTTGGTAAATTTTTCCAACTTATTTGCTAAATGACACGTGGATGACTATCCTCAGTGGGATACCAAAAAATTAATACTCTTTTTATTATTTAATTTGTACTTTACAATTTGCCCAGTTGGACATTTGGTAAATTTTTCCAACTTAATTGCTAGATGACACGTGGATGACTATCCTCAGTGGGATACCAAAAAATTAATACTTTTTTTTATTATTCAATTTGTACTTTACAATTTGCCCAGCTGGACATTTGGTAAATTTTTCTAACTTAATTGCTAGATGACATGTGGATGACTATCCTGAGTGAGATACCAAAAAATTAATACTTGCACACGTGGCTACAATGGTCATTTAGGATATTTGTAATTGATATTTACGTAATTGAAAAAACACGGTGAAGAGATAACTTTCAACGGGACCATTTTTTTTAGCATTACGTAACTCGAGCTTTTACCACGTAACAATACGACATATTCGTTGTGATCAGCACGATCGATGTATTCTTCGCTGCTAACAACCAAATTCTCTGAGTTTTTCAACGAAAAATGTGTGCGTATGGAATAAATTGAAAGAGAAACGAGTTTCGTCGCGTGGTTTATTTTTCAGTGTCATTAGGTTTGCACAGTAAAATCATTTCTTCAAACTGTAAAAACGATAGCACATTTTGTTCGACTATTTTTAAACCAACGATTTCTCGCGAAAACATGCCATCCCTTTCCTTTCACTTCTTTTCTCGTCTTTTCTTTCTTCTTTCCGAAACTACAAATCTTATTAAAAGCACGTTGTTTTTTAAAACGAACGAGGAAACAATGCTGATCGATTGCAGAAGGAAGAAGCTTCCAAAACGTTGCGACTTTCACGTGCTTTCGAAATGGAGTAGAATTTGGTAAAAAAAACTATTCCAAACTAGACAGCCTCGCTACATAAAATGTGCGACAACTTTTGTGGTTGACTGTCGCCGAAAGAATCTACTTTGAAGACGACCATCGGAATTCACGATGATATTCTGCAAATAGAATGTCACGAAATAATCGAAACGTTTCTCGTGTACATCGATATACGAACTGTCGAATTCGACCATAATCGATCCGCGAAAATATCTTCCAAACTATACATCAAAAGGAAATATAAAAAAAAAGAGATGTATCCGAAAAAATGTTTAAAAAAGAACTCGCTGTGTTCTTGGAGGGACGTCTCTGACGACTAGCAGAATTTTTCTAGGTGGAAGCGTTTTCGAGATCTCAAGATCCTCGTTTCTTTTAAATGCAACTTGTACATTTTCTGTACACCATTCGATGCAGTTTTGAATTCTCTACGAAGAAGTACGACGAAGATATGCATCTGAAATTTCTTTAGTTTAAAAGATATTTCGATGTTAATTTCATGAAATTGAGGGCGCACCGCGTTGTCTTTCCTCATCTTTCATTTGACTTTCATTTAACTTTTGCGACATCAAAATTAAGATATTTCTGAAGCTAATCATTTCCCGACCAAACTCCTTAATACATTTTTATACAGAATTGCACGGAATTCTATGGAGAAATTAAACTATATTTAAATTAAATTCTACAGAATGGAATACAGGAAAGTAAAAAATGCATGAAATTACGTATAAGACTATGTATAGTTCCATTTAAAAAAAGATAAAGACGGCCTTGAAGTCTTCGAAACGCCTCCGCTTTCGTCGAGGACGCACGTAACACGTGACGCATCCATTGCAAACGATTGAATTTTTCCTAACGAAATTCGCTCAAACAAGCTGCAATTTCTCGTACGAGTATACGTCGTGCACTTTTCATTTCCTTTCACAATGTCTTCCGAATGATGAAAATCAAATTAAAGAAAACGCTATGAAAAAGTATCATAGAAAACGTATCTCGAAAGGAATACACAGTGTAATAGTTTACGAGTAGAAGAAGTACGTTTCCATTGTCTTCGCGTTTAAAAGGGCAAAGTTCGCCGCGAAATGTCGAAGGTGCGTCCGTCTGGATGAGATTTGCGATCATCGCGAGACGTCCTCCTCGAAACAAACGAAGCAAAGTTTCGTTCGAATCGCTTGCTCCATCAACGTATAGGAGATATTTTACTTTTTCGTTGATCGAATAAACGGAGACACCCTGTACGTGCGTATACACGACATTGCAAGCTTCACAGTTTTAGCTGGATCTTTTAGAAGCAGCCTGTACAGCCGCAGATCCACCTTGTCCTGATTTAACGCTAGAACTGCCACACCAGTCAAATCGACTGGTCTTACGATTTTATTTTAAAATTCCTACTTTATGTTATATTTTTTTCCGCAATAATGTAATGACTTTCTCCACGATAACTAAAAGAATAATATAATGAATTTTATTTCCTTTTTTATGTATTCAAACTGAAAATAATTTTGTATCAAGGCTACTTATACCAATAGCAGTCAAAATGACTGGTATTTGTCAAAGTGTAAAAGGATCCTGTAATTTATTTATCGAATCACAATTAACCAGTTTCCTCGTTTTGTACAGCTTCCTACACGTTTTGAACATTTTTACTGCCTATCATTTAATATGATGATATCAGTTATCAGGAAAATTCTAGATGCTAACACTAGAAATACCACAGCAGTCAAAATGACTGGTTCTACAATTTTATAGATGTGTCAACCCTCGTTTAGGGATGATGATCCCAGATGTACTACATAACGTGGAATTGCTTCTGTAAGAAAGTAATAAATCAATAAATATAAAAGTATTCTATTATTGCGTATTTTTTAAAGACCAGTCATTTTGACTAGTCTTTTGGTAAAAAATAGCTTTTTGTTAATTATCGGTAGTTCTAGTGTTAAGGCTTAACAACACACCCTATGGCCGCGATAATGCATACTGATCAAGGAAAATTGGCGTGACGACGTGCCCGGCGTAATCGGGTGGCAACTGCAACCAAGGTCGATCCAATTATCTGCTTATTCGCAGCACAAATTATCCGCACCTATCTCTCCGCAAATATATCTACTTTAAAGTACTGCTGACGAAACACGATACACCGTGTATCCTCATTTTATACAGTGTACTCGAACGAAGAACGCGAATGTTTGCTCCGCACACATCTGATTGTACTAGCGCAGCGTAATGCAGTGCGCTACGTACTTCCTCTTGATCGTTTCTCATTGAAGTTTGTTCTTCTTACGCGTTGAAGAATATTATCAGCTTGGACGAGACGTAAAAAAAGTCTCGTTTAATTAATTGAATTTAATTTCGCGTTTCAATATTACTGAACATCTTCGTTTAAGAAGAATATTCTTTGAAAATATGACGAGTTCTCTTTGTTTGCTGATACGTGCACATTGAAGTACTTTAACACTTTGACTGCCACGACGAAATCAGCTGTTTCGCTCAGAACGCCACAGTGTCTTAACACAGTGCACCGTTAGATGCAAGATTTGTTCTCATTTTTCTTTTTTCACGCTGCGAAAACAATCATGCCCACAGGTGACCATAAATAATATGTGGCGGCACTCAACAGCAAATACCACCACTCGACACTAACTAGGTCGGACGACAGCAGCGCAGTGGTTAGCGTCTTACGTTACGAACGTTTGGAACCCGGGTTCGAATCCCGGCGACCGGAGTCCGATATTTCTTCCACGCATCTAAATTGGAAGAAAAATAGCAGTACCCCATCAGCGACACATCTACAGCCAGCAGCCACAATTGTCACGGACGACACTTACACCTCAAATATTCCAATTCCAAAGAAAGATACAGTCAGATATCTGGACATGATTCTGGGCAGAAGAATGACATGAAAACGGTACATCGTAGATAAATCCAAACAACTGAAATTAAAACTAGAAAAATTCTACTGGCTCATTGGCAGACGCTCTAAATTAAACATACAGAGTAAAATAATGTTATATAAAGCCATATTAAAACCTGTTTGGACCTATGGGATCCAACTATGGTGAACAGCGAGTAATTCCAACATAGAAATTCTCCAACGATTCCAATCAAAAACTCTAAGATCCTTAATAGATACATCTTGGTATGTTACCAACGAAACGATACATCGCGACCTTAAGATACCCACAGTTAAAGAAGAAATATCCAAATTCAGTAACAGATATAACATAAGAGTTAACAACCACCAAAACCCATTAGTTACCCAATTACTTGACACGACGGATCAGATCCGCAGACTAAAAACACATTACCCTTTAGATTTAAGCGTTAGATTCAACTAGAATCAAACATACTATAAACACTTATAATCCAAGTTACAGTACCACGCCAAAATAATTTACTCATAATTCTCAATGAGAATTGATTGTAAAAAGACTACCAAATAAAAAAAATTTTCTTTTCGTTAAATAGATAGTACATTTGCATTGTACGTGTGAGAGTGAGGGAGCGAAGAGCGAGTAGACACATGTGTGCATCCTCTCCCTAGAGTGTATGTGAGTATCGCAAGACGGTCCAGGTCTCCGTTGAGACAAAAGAGCGACTAAAAGAAAAAAAGCTAGCGAGTGAGTGTCTTTTAGCTCCTCAGAGAGTAGCCCACGTGTAGAGCTAAACTTAGTTAATATGTAAATAAAGTTTAATTTTTTATTCTCTCCAAATTCTCTCCATACCTTAACACTTTTTATTGATGTTCTAATAAAAATCTTGCATCTAACGGTGCACTGTGTTTGCATATCTTTGAGGGATAATCTACGAATATTATTATAAACACACCTTAGAAAATAATCGTAAATGCTGTTTTATTATCATATAATTGATGTTAGAAGCGTGAACATACCTTACTATTATAAATAGGATGAACAATATCTTCTACACGTTCCAACAATATATTCTGGACATTTTGCTTACGACGAAATAACAAATGCGAATGGTTTGTTGAAATAAACGGAGCCTTGTCATAATATGTCGCTATCAACTGTTAGCAAGACGTCACGGTGGTCACCTGTGACCACCAATACGATAAACGGTCCATTGGGGAAGAATGTTGTCTTACATCATCAATTTATTATTATTTTGTCATTATATGATTTGAATAATAAAAATACTGCCGTGGCGTCCTCAGCGAAACATGTGATTTCGGCGTGGCAGTCAAAGTGTTAAAGCGCGTAAAAATTAGACAATCGCAGCGAGGCTAGAAAATCTCTTACATGATATTGTTTGATTTTTCCATTTGTATTTGTGTCTGTATTTGTCTTTAATTTGTATGAAGCATGTTGTGTTATAATTAAATATATCTCGGTGCTGTGTCGTTAAGCTTTGTCTCGCGATTAATGTGAAATTTATTTTACCTATTAAATGTCACAACGAGTGCTATTGTATTATACTTTGGACATTTGGTATATTTTTGTATATTTCATCTAAATTCCCAGTATTTCTGCTTCTTCAAATTTCGCATAAACGCATCCAGATCCTGTTCTTCACCTTTGTATCTCTTCTTCTTGTATCTTCTTCTTCAGAACTGTTTTATTCGCAGAAAGCGTGCGATACGGTACAAGCTCACAAAACGCATCCGAATAGTAAAAACAAATATTTAAAGACTATGTATATTTTAATAATCTCTGTTGAAGTATAATATCCATTTGGGTCGTATAGGAGCAGCAGAGTTGATATATAATCTTCCGAAAAGAGAAGAGTTTCAACTATTTTCGCCATATGAATTGAAATAAATTTAAGATAGACGACACGTGGAAATATTAACGCAGCTTTTACGGAAGATTCTGTTAACCCTTTGCACTCCTACGTCGAGTGTGAAACGTGCGGAAGAAAAGCAAAATTGCATCCTGGCAATTGTTTCAAGATATATCATACGCTTAAAAATTACAAAATAGAACAATAGTGTGAATAAAACTGATATTTAAGCGAATTTGTTTCTTCCTTTATTTATCTAAATTCACTTATTTTTTAGTTAAAATAAATTTCAAATAAAACACTTAAAAGCGTTGGCAGCTGCTGGTAACGAAATTGAAATAAAATTCCGAGTGCAAAGTGTTAATGAAGTTTTCAGTTTCAAGAGATTCCGCCAACCGTATGGTAGCCTGTTAAGAGCGTAGCCGGCTATTCTTTTTGAAATTTAAGCGAAATTGCATGGTTGTTAAAAAAAAAATTGGAAATTATCCAGCGAAAATTTACTCGCGAACGATCGTTACTGATTGATAGACATAAACCTATAGGTGCTTTTGTATGATAATGCCGGACCGCGCGTAACAAATCATTGTAGTGAAATTAATTGTAGCAAAGTAGAAGATTTTCTCACATAATTAATCGTCAAACTTTTCTCAAACAGGCTATCATTTTCTGGCCCGACTTCCGCAAGTTAAAACTGTTTCTAAGGAATAAAAAGCCCGTTCAAAAAATAGCAATCCCAGCTCTCGAAACATTTATCAAATCAAATCAAATGCTCGTTTCCTGTAAAAATGAAAGATATTCCACGATAGTTTCGTTAGGCTACGATATTAGTTACAAAGTCATTTATTTGCAGCTAATTGAATTTTTGAAACCTTTTTTTTTTTTGTTTCAAAGATACATGGTTTTTATTTCGATTTCAAATGAAATTGTAAATTTAAATCTCAGTCCGATTTAGTTCAATTTATTTCGGTTTCATTTCAACCGAACTGCTCGTCCGGTTGATTGTTCGTAAAAATACTTTTCGATTCGTGTGCATTTCCGTATTCTATCGGTTAATCCTTTTACCTTCGTAAAATACTCGTAATATTCGATATTTAAAAAATATTTTACGAAACGAAACTCAGTACCTCGATATGTGTAGTTTAGCAAAACATCATGCAGTTGTTCGCTATTAATTTACGATGATCATATTTTTCGCACTGTATAAACTGACTGGTATCAAATGGAAAATCTTATGAAATTTGTATCTCGTATTTGACGAACCCATAAAAATAAGAAAGTATAGACAAACATATTATAATTGGATCGCAGATATGTATGAAATTTCATATATTCACGAACAGAACGAAAGAGATGAAGCTTAAAAGTTATTAACGCGTCGATTTGTATATTTCGCACATTTTTGCATATTCTGTTCATTTCTCCGCGCTTAAATTTTCCATAAATACATAAACATCCGCAAGTCTGATTACAATCGTCCGTGCAATCCTTTTTGCTCTGATATAACAAAAATTCCATGTTCTCGTTTTACGTACGTCGCAGAGTCTGTTCGAGAGTCATTCGCCTCGCTTTCGATAAAAAAAATATCGGCTCCGACGACACAATTCGGCCTGTACGATATACCTTATCGAGCAGAGTTTAATTAGCCAGAGAATGAAAAAATAGTCGCCAACCACCATGGTAGTCGACGCGATTTTAAATAAAATAAGCAACAATAACGCAAAACCAACAACAGTGCAAAAACAACAACAACTTGTGCTACAAGTCAACGTAATACGAATTTCTCAACGATCGTAAAATCACTATCATCGTACGATTAAAGACATCATTTATTGTCAGTGAACACTTTGGCTCATTTAAAAAAAAAAGAAAAAAAATCAATAAACGTAAGTCAATCTGTTTCGTTATCAATTGAAACGTATCGCATATTTTCGCACGGAACGTACAAGTGAAAGTATAATAACGAGGAGAACAGATTTTTGCCGTAACAGAACGTCAGATATCCTTTCAGATAAGCATTATGAATGTATATCGTATGCATAATTTATAATCACGCTAATTCGTGACTGTGAATGAATTTCTCCTTACATTTCGTGCGCTTTCATTTCTTCTTCCTGCCAACTTTTCACTGGTCCGCTTCTTTCGTTCCTTTCTCGATACGATTGTCGTTCCTGTCACAATTCACCTTTCGGTTTTCCACAATGCCGCGCCGCGATTTAATTACAACAGTTTGCGTATCGAACGATGAGCGAAACAAACGCGAGCCCATGTCCTTAATTACATGTAATTAAATTCTTCGTCTGCTGGGCATTCGGAATTGGCTTTGTTCGTCGGTGCGCACTGATAAATTAGGGAAGTTGTATTTCCTTAAACGTTTGCCGCAGTGAAAGGCACTTCCGAGTTTCGACACTTGGCAAATCGGAATATTTGGTGGCGTAATATTTTCCGACTTTGTGCGAGTATCGTACCGACTCATGAACGATTTAATACGCTGGAATTTCGATCGTTGGAACACCGATTAAAATTTAACGATCAATTATCGGAACAGTGGATAATAAAAAGCGTATAAATGGTCTCTCGTGAGCAACGACAGAAACTGACAAACCTTCTACATCTTTATTCAAACATTTTTACTTTCGTTCGGTATCAATGTCCGTGGAATAACTCGGAATAAATGATTTTCTATCGTATAAAAATTAATTTAATTAATTGACAATTGATAAAAAATTATTATAAAATAAAATTAATAAAATTGAGAGAATTAATTCGATCAAATTAGCCAATAGTTGAATTCATTCAATTAATTCATTAGTTCGATTAAAACACAACGAACAATAGGTACATTAAATAATAAAAAGTGCAAAAGAGATCCTTCGTAAGGAAGAATGAAAACTGACAAATTTTTCATATCTTTTCTCAATTTACAATTGATAAAAAATTATTGCAAAATAAAAGTAATAAAATTGAGAGAATTAATTCGATCAAATTAGCGAATAGTTGAATTCATTCAATTAATTCATTAGTTTGATTAAAACACAATGAACAATTGTAGGTACATTAAATAATAAAAAGTGCAAAAGAGATCCTTCGTAAGGAAGAATGAAAACTGATAAATTTTTCATATCTCTTCTCAATTTACAATTGATAAAAAATTATTGCAAAATAAAATTGAGAGAATTAATTCGATCAAATTAGCGAATAGTTGAAGTCATTCAATTAATTCATTAATTTGATTAAAACATAACGAACAATAGGTACATTAGATGATAAAAAGTGTAAAAGAGGTCCTTCGTAAAAAAAAAATTGAATCTGACAAATTTTTCATATCTTTTCTCAAACAGTTTTACTTTCGTTCGGTGACAATGTTCTTAGAATAATTGAGAATAAATGATTTTCTGTCGTATGGAAATTAATCGATTAATTTAATTAATTGACAATTGATAAAAAATTATTACAAAATAGAAGTAATAAGATTGAGAGAATTAATTAAATCAAATCAGCGAATTATTGAATTCATTCAATTAATTCATTAGTTCGATTAAAACGCAACAAACAATTGTAGGTACATCAGATAATAAAAAGTGCAAAAGAGGTCCTTCGTAAGAAAGAATGAAAACTGACGAATTTGTCATATCTTTTCTCAAACGTTTTTACTTTCGTTCAATATCAATGTTCGTAGAATAACTCGGAATAAATGATCTCTCGTATGATAAGCAATTAATTGGATTATTTGTACGTAGGATTTATCATAATTACATGACTCGAATAATCCACGTCCTACTGTATTTTAAAGATCATGTAAGGACTTATTAATACTAATTAATCGAAAGATAATACGTTAAAAGCGTACGATATGTATCCTTAGGATTATAAATATGAAAATATTACTTCGAACTGAACTCAACCACATATTTTTAGTAGCATTACATAATGACATTAAACTATCGAGCAACATTAAATAGAATAATTTTTAAACATCTTATTACTCCAAATTTTTAGAAATTAAATACAATCTTCTTCATATTTGATATACTTCAATAACTTTGGTATTTTCTGCAATTTTTTGTTAATCGATTAGTTGATTTTTAAAATGTATCATTTTCTTCTGACTTTGACAAAAATTGGTTGCTCGTTTCTTGCGTATTTTTACCTCGCTTCGATTCCTACTGTCATTCTTCTTCTTCTTCTATGCTTATAAAATAAAATATTAGTATGTTTATGCAATAAAATATTAGTTTCTGCCAAATGAAATGTTTTAACGACAGAGAGCGAAATTATGAAAATTATAAAAATGGTAGCGAAAAATCTCAAGAGATTTGAAAATGTTCCACGTAATTATATATATTCTCATCATACTAATCTGTACGAAATTCAACAACAGTTAATGCTCTTATTAACACGATGACTGTAAGATAAAGCAGCCGTTAAAGCAAGCAACGAAGTGTGGGTTAACTTTTTATTTATCGCGTATCTTCAGCTCTCGAAAATCTCCACAACTGTGTAATTAAAATCTGTACGTGGTTCGTCTAAATCTGGCACAGTGAAAGCTTGCTGAAGCTGCCATCAGAAACTGCTAACTTTTACAGAAAATCAACCTTTTTTTATATTTGTTCAAAATTTTCATTCGTACGTTGTCCAAAAGAAGATTATCGCCGAATGAAAATTAAAAAAGAGCTGCAAACTGTTTCTGAAAGGAGAACAAACAAAAATCCTGAGTGAACAGGATTCATATGCCACTTAAAATCCAATGGACAAGTTCGCGATGTAAAATTTTAAAAAATGTTCACTCGGTAACATTTTATCAAGGATAAATTTGACGATAATTTTGGTTTCGATGAACACGGACAAGTGCGCGAATTTTCTTCTTTTTCACAGCAATTCTCGCGTGCAGCTGCGAATTCGAGCCAAGCTCGCGACCAGATTAAACGCAACGTAATTCACGGAAAATCAGAGCTGGAAAACGCTAAAAAGAATATAGTTGAAGTCTAATTTATTTCTGTCCAAGGTGATGGAAGAACGTTAAGAGTAAAAAATTGAAGCACGTCAGACGCGCTCGAATGCGTTTAGCTAACATCCGAGCGGTTAGCTAATACGATGAGTGTGCGGATTTCGTGAAATTTCAGTTTTCATAACCGCAGCGTGCCACGCTGCGGCTTGAAATAAGGAAATTGTAGGAAATTCGCCTGCCATTGCGAACGACGATTACGATTCTGTTTATCGCTTAACGAGATCAT
This sequence comes from Bombus impatiens, assembly GCF_000188095.3. Lineage (NCBI taxonomy): Eukaryota > Metazoa > Arthropoda > Insecta > Hymenoptera > Apidae > Bombus > Bombus impatiens. The sequence continues at coordinate 72,515 of NT_177210.1, read as the reverse complement.
AATGGAATTGTAAATCTTCCTTCGGTCGCGTGACTTCCAGCGTGAAAATGATTAATACGTCCGGGCGAACACGTAGCCGGATAGTGCACGTTCAAAGTCGCGAATACTGACGACTAGCGTAAATTAAATTCGCGTCTCGACGACGCATCAAGGTCTCAGATTTCGCGAAGGGTTTTAGTTCGGTTAGCCTGTTCTCGTTCGCCAGGTCTCAGCGCTTTTTCCTGCAGTTGTCAGGCGATTTCTAGAGCTCGTCCTTCTTCCTTCTTCCAGCCACCGAGCTTGCTATTTACAATTAGCTTTTTAGCCCGCCAGGAAATTGCAGATTGATGTAGGCAGAGAAAGTGAAGGATCTAAACGTTGCTGGCAGATGCGATGAATGAGATTTTTATGAGAGGAAATAAACCATTGTATTATGATACTCTTGGTACAAGGCGTACGATAATATACAAGTTCTTTTTCTCGCGATTCGGATTCTTTTAAACTGTTACAATGTTTCAACGATAAATTAGTATATATTCTGTTGATATTATTTATCGCCAGGTTTGTGTACGCGTCCACGTGACTCCGATCACGATAATTTGTGGCTTTGGTAGACGGAACGATACGATGTGGCGAGTCGTTGAGTTTGCCCGCTATTAAAATATGAATTAAAAATTTAGTTTAATTGCTTCGCTGCTTCAGTCGCGCAAAAATTATTTATATTTATGTACATAATTTATCTGCGCTTTAATTGCTTCACTACTTCACCCAGGAGAAAATTATTTATATTTATGTGAATTTTATGGAATTCAAATTACCCGCCAAGCGATATTTTCTACTTTTCTTTTGTTTTACCGCCACTCATCGCGAGAGAAGAACGGTAATTTAGAACTTAGAAAATCGATTCTCCTTTTTCCAGGTAAAATTTGTAGCAGATTTGTTATCAACACATTGTTCTCCGGCAATTTTACCAAGAATTTAGCTCATATCACCGGTTATTATTTCGTAATTCGATGTGGAAGTAAAACAACATAAATAAACTTTAATAAATTCAACTTTCAATATTTCTTTTTCGTATGATAAACACTGTAACAATCACAACAGCTTTTGCAAATACAGGGTGGTTGGTAACTGGTGGTACAAGCGGAAAGAGGGTGATTCTACGCGAAAAAAGAAGTCGAAAATATAGAATACAAATTTTTCGTTTGAGGCTTTGTTTTCGAGAAAATCGACTTTGAATTTTGGCTCGGTACGCCTGCACTTTATCACGTCTCGTTTAACGGATCTCTCTGTAGATCGTTGTCTCGATGGAAAAATTAAAAAGAAAAATTTTATTCTATATTTTCGACTTCTTTTTTCGCGTAGAATCACCCCCTTTCCGCTTGCCCCACTACTTACCAACCACCCTGTATATCTAGTTTCGCTGTGTTTTCCTTTTGAACAGCATACTGTACACGCTTTAGTCGGATTTGTTTTTCTACCAGTGACTATTTTTTCTAAAACGTGGTTTCTTAGTTGTCCCAAAAACCTGAAGGATGTATCATTATAATAAGGAGCTGTTTTAGAAATTCGAGAAGAATCAGGTGCAATGCTGCATTCTTTGGAATCCACAGTTATCCATTCTCTAGCTACGAGCAGTAGAAAGGTCCTCGGTAGTATAGTGGTCAGTATCCCCGCCTGTCACGCGGGAGACCGGGGTTCGATTCCCCGCCGGGGAGAAAATTTTTTTCCAGTTCCCGGGCCCCTCTCGATCGCAGCAAAAAAAAAAAAAAAAAAAAAAAAAAAAAAAAAAAAAAAAAAAAAAAAAAAAAAAAAAAAAAAAAAAAAAAAAAAAAAAAAAAAAAAAAAAAAAAAAAAAAAAAAAAAGAAAAAAAGCTACTTGCAGTAGAAACTTGTTGTATCTTGTTTTATTTTCTGGCACATTGATACAGTACATTTTATATGCATTGAACAAGGTGTGTAGTTTAAAATGCTAATTTTTTGGACCACTTTAAAGTTTTTCGTAAAATAATGCTGTTCGCCAATTACTGATCTGCACGATCTATCCCTTTCACGTGCTTATTGTAATATGCACGTAGGTTTAACACGTTAACGCCGACGTGTACCATCGGTGGATCACGCGTGTCTGTCCCGTGAGACGGTGTCACGTCGGAGATACAAGAAATGACGAAACCGATAGATCGTCGGTGATCTCGTCACGTAAACTTGAGACTTGGATGATAAAAACAAGAAGGTTGAGCCGTAACACAACTATTAACTTTCTTTTTATCAAAGTTTATTATGAATTTAATAATCACAATTGGATATACACTGAATTGCCACGTATAAATCACAGTTCACTCCAACAATTTTATATAAAACCTAGTTACACTGGTGCGTATGTATAAATTAAGTACGCGACTGGTCTAAGGGTAGAAATTCGGTAAAGAGATGTTGACTATTCTAATAATAAGGAAATGGATGCAAAACATTTTTCATTTTATATTATTTTATCGGATTACGTATGATCCATTTTATTCTATCAAAATAAAGATCATAACGAGCGGGGCAGCTACATTCACTGCGTAAAATACCTAGGAATAAACATAGACTACAAATTAAACTACAAGCAGCACACCGAAACTCAACTTGCTAAGGCCAATAAAGCATTCTGGAAAATGAAAAAACTATTCTACTCCAAACATCTCGACAGCAAAGTAAAAATACTATGCTACCAAGCACTAATCAGACCGATCATAACCTACGGCTGCCCAACCTGGTACAACATATCAGCCTCCCAGATGGAAAAAATCTGCATATTCGAAAGAAAATGCATCAAGGCTTGCTTGAGTACTTACAGATCCGAACACAGCGAATTCAAAAAATATGTAAAAAACAAAACGATATACGACCTAGCCAACATTCACCGCATAGACTGTCACATCCTAAAGCTAATAAGAAACCACTTCGCGCAAGCGGCAAAGATAAAAGAAAACAGCCTAATCTTCAGTTGCCTATTTCCTAACAACGCATATTACAAAAACACTCTGACAACAGGCTACATCCCTCAGAAGCTTTCCTATACCTAGACGAAAAAAACTACCTCCAGGACCAAAACAATATTCCAATAATTTATCACATAAAAAGAAAAATAGGGATCAAAACCATACTCTACGAAGAAAACATAAATGGACAGACCGCAGACACCAGATGGAGATGCAACATGGCCCTCCTCCGGAAAGACACCAAAGACAAACACAGAAAAAACAAAAAAATATTGGTGGATATAAAATCCATAATAAAATAAGAGAGAACATTAAACCGCATAACACAGGTGTAAACTGTAAATACTGTAAATATTTGTAAATAAACCTATTTGACATCCCCCTCCCCCACCCCCTCCCTC
>NT_177210.1:53470-68977 GCF_000188095.3 Bombus impatiens | reverse complement strand
CCCACCCCTCCCCAAAGTTACACAGCACCCAAAAAGCAGACTACCGAGGCGTCCTGTTTTGCGACCAAGTTTTCAGGACAGAAAAAGAAATTTTTTAAATTCGCAAAAAAGCTCCGTTCCCCAGCGGCTTAAACTCAAAAATTGCATTATACACGAAAAATGCAAAGCGCCGACACATAATACAGCATGGCTACGTAGTACCGCCGCGTATCGATACCTTTGCCTAATATATCACTACAAAAATTCACCGTTTATTGTGAATATGTATCTAAAACTGTATCTTGGGTTTAATAAACATCTTTAATAAAAATAAACCAGCTACATTCGTTAAGGCTCAGAACTGAAGATGACGCGTCGCGAGTTCGAATCCTCGACCTGCAGATATATATTTGCAAAGGATGAAAAAAGCAAAATTTCTTTTAAAAGTAATATACAACTGGCAAGCAGCCCATCCTCTGCGTGTGTTGTGGGTGTACTTTCTGGGAGTGCTTGGTTAAAAAGATCACAACGTTCGACAGGATTAGGTTTCATGTTTGTATAAAGATGATGCATCGTTGTAAAAGACGGGTCTGTAAAGGAAAGACACTTTTACCTAATACATATTCGACTTATTTCTGTACGAGGAATTTGCATATTACTCGACTTTGCATATATCGTCGTTAGTTCGAACAACCGAATTTCTGCCGAACTAGTAACAATGTCCAAGATACAACAATTGTCGAATATACGAAAACGCGATAAATTCGCACGATCTTTGCGTTTAGCCGCACGCGCGAATGTGTACAAAAGAAGATGTGAGAAATTAATCTAATGAAAAAAATTCAAACATACCGAACGATGAGCTTGAAGGGAAAGATTGACGATCGATTACACAGCGATTAAAAGGCCATAAAGCTGGCATTCTGCGATCGGACGACGACGATACCAATCTTCACGGAACTGTTAATTAAGTATCATAAGTAAAACGGTAAAAGCAGACGGCGCGTTGCTCTCAATTTTGAAACATTCGCCGGAGCCCGAGATATCTGATCACACCTGGCTCACCCTGAGACCGAACCAGGACAGAGATAAATCGACGAAGCCACGCAATCACGGGCAGCGCGATGTAACGTGGCCAAACGCGGAGAAACGCGACCAACGCTCCAAAGAAACACGCCTTTAACGAAACACGTTCCGAACGACGCGACCGATTTCTGCACGAGCTGCAACCTGTCCACGTTGAAACGATCCTCCTTCCCTACGATCGTCTACATCCGCTTAGAGTCTCGATTTTTGTGTTGCGCGAGATTCGTCTTACGCCACAAGCGATTCGAAGTGGACAAAGTGTATATTATCCTCCGATCTATTTGCTTATTTTTCATCAAACGAATCGTTGTGTCATACAGTTAGAAAATTACGAGTAACCGATAGACGCTAGATTTTTCGTGCGATCGTCGTAGCTAGCTATGACGTTGGAACGTTGGGAAAAATCCATAGCGGAAACAATTTTCGTGGAACTAGCATTTTATCAAACGATGTATGCGCGTTTTACTGAACGATATATGCATCATTTTTCTCGATGACTCTTCGTAATCTACAACGTTACGTGTAATTTTTTCGAATCCACCCTTGCGATAATGAATTCCTAAGAATAGTCTTCACAGGTTAGGGTATTTCATTTCCTGTGTATGTTTTATACATCAGCTTTGTAAAAACCACGCTAAAGAAACTGTAATATTTAATGAATGATCTAACAGAATCCTAGCTGAGACTCGAAGCTTTTTGCTTGCTTGTTACAAGTACAAGTGTAGTATGTGCAGTATATGATAAATTAGTAAAATATATTACCACTGTGTTTTACTATGTAGGTGATCCAGATTTATAGTGGAACGATCGTACAAAAAGAGACAGTAAATGACATTTGTAATTAGCGATTTGTCGTTATTTTTCACGCTCTAGCTGTAAATCGTTCAATGCGAGCGTATATGATGGAAACGATTTTCACTCGCAAAGAGTTTTCCTTACACGGTAAAGTGGCGCCGGGAAAATAAAGATGCCACACGTAAACGACTTAAACGGCCATCCAGATCCGCGTACCAGATTATAGCGAGAAATTTAATTAAATCCTTTGCGGTGTAACAACGTGAGAATGACTGGTCGACAATAGACTAAGCGCCACGCGGCGATTGTAGCTTGGCTCTCGAAGCAGTCGGCAACCGAGGAATAATGGTTTGGCTAGGAAAACTCTTTCTAAATCTGTACCCAGCCATCGACCCTGTTCAAAGTCTACGGAAGCTTCGCAATACGTAAGAAAGACGTCATATCTGCTGTTACGACCAATTCGAAAAGTCTCGCATTAAAACCGTATAATATAGCTACTTCTATGATTAATACAAAAAAGTTGTACATAAAATTGTACAACACGACAATCTCTGTAATTGATTAAAAAAGTCTTACATAAAAGCGTACATTGTATCACATTGGTTTCTATAATTGATCAAAAAAAAATCTGGCACAAAACTGTATAACAATACCAATTTCTGTAATTAATAGAAAAGTCTTGCATAAAAGTCTTGTATATCATATCAATTTAATCAATTTCTACAATTGATTAAAAAAAATCTTGTATAGAACCATATAACATATCCATTTTTGTAATTAATAGAAAAATCTTGCATAAAAACGCATGCCATATCCATTTGTATAATTAATTAAAAAAATCTTACGTAAAGCTGTATAACACGTTTCCAGAATTATCCATTTCTACAATTAATATAAAAGGTCCGGCATAAAACCGTATAACATGTCTATCTCTGTAATTGGTAAAAAGAATCTTGCATAAAACTGTATATCATATCTGTTCCTATAATTAATTAAAAAAAATCTTGTACAAAACCGCATAACATACCCATTTTTGTAATTAATAGAAAAATCTTGCATAAAAACGTATGCTATATTCATTTTTATAATTAATTAAAAAAATCTTGCGTAAAGCTGTATAACACGTTTCCAGTATAACACGTTTCCAGAATTGGTATAACACGTTTCCAGAATTGTCCATTTCTACAATTAATATAAAAGGTCCGGCATAAAACCGTATAACATGTCTATCTCTGTAATTGGTAAAAAGAATCTTGCATAAAACTGTATATCATATCTGTTCCTATAATTAATTAAAAAAAATCTTGTACAAAACCGCATAACATACCCATTTTTGTAATTAATAGAAAAATCTTGCATAAAAACGTATGCTATATTCATTTTTTTAATTAATTAAAAAAATCTTGCGTAAAGCTGTGTAACACGTTTCCAGAATTGTCCATTTCTACAATTAATATAAAAGGTCCGGCATAAAACCGTATAACATGTCTATCTCTGTAATTGGTAAAAAGAATCTTGCATAAAACTGTATATCATATCTGTTCCTATAATTAATTAAAAAAAATCTTGTACAAAACCGCATAACATACCCATTTTTGTAATTAATAGAAAAATCTTGCATAAAAACGTATGCTATATTCATTTTTTTAATTAATTAAAAAAATCTTGCGTAAAGCTGTATAACACGTTTCCAGAATTGTCCATTTCTACAATTAATATAAAAGATCCGGCACAAAACCGTATAACATGCCTATCTCTGTAATTGGTAAAAAAAATCTTGCATAAGACTGTATATTATATCAATTTAATCGATTTCTACAATTGATTTTAAAAAATTTGGAACAAAACCATATAACATACCAATTTCTGTAATTAATAGAAAAATCTTGCATTTCTACAATTAATATAAAAAATACATCACAAAACCGTATAACATAGTTTTCTCTACAACTAGTTGAAAAATCTCGCATAAAATAGTATAACACGTCTATTTCTATGATTGACATAAAAAGTATGCGTAAAACCGTATGCTATACCTATTTCCATAGTTAAAAAAAGATGCCACGTGCGGTAGATGAACGCTATAGTTTAGTTTGGCTTGTTAAGCCATGATATACGAGGAAAATTCAATAAATTATCGAATTCATTTTGTTCTTAAGTACTTTAATCTTATCCTCGAATGATTTACAATATGTACAAAGTTACGTGGGGAAATGCATAAATGCAAATTCTAATGTGTACACAAACCATCTATCAATTTTCTACTCTTACTGCCAGAGTATACGAGTAGTGTTTAAGTAGATATTCAGAAACTAAACAATTTATCTTGATGAAGTTGATCAGTGATCAGTCTTACTACTGTCTGCTTCGCGTATACAGTTTCACGTAAATGTAGACGCAATGTCTCTCTGTTAAATTAATCCTTTTTATAGAGAACTTCGAATAAATAGATACGTTGAAGAACTACATACCACGTTTTTGTTTGATAGTCGATCTAATATTTACGATCAAGAATATTTATCACTCAACGTTATACAACTTTGGTTATAACCGATATATTTATGAACAAATGTATTCGTCGGTTTTCGACGTGTTTTCCTGAAACCAATAACTTCGGCGTGTCTGGATTTTTGAAAAATATTTTGTTGTTATTTTGTGTCGATTATAAAAACATTGGGTAAATACAATTTCGATCGTAAAATTTGTGTAATAACGATACGAATCGATCACATTTTCTATAGATTTTTCCTATCGAAAAACAAACTCCAGCGAACGCTTTAATTCCCATTGGTTCAAAAATCTTCCTCCACTTTGTGCACGCGCTGCAATTTTAAATATCACGAAAGAAGAGTATCCATGAAAAAGGAACGTAAAATTCATTGGCTACGAGCGCGCCAAGTGCCAACTATTAAAAATCACTGAGTATGAACAGTCGAGGGTTTGGGTTTGAAAGAAAACGATTTTAAAGACTGTATATTTTCTTTTCTTCTGCCTGGCTTTTACTAACTATTGCACGAATAATTTACAGCGTAAAATAATACTTCGGACAGTTGAAAGAGCTGTTTGAAAAGTTTCTTTAAATAAATACGAGACTCGTAATGACCGTATTTCAGAGCACAAACCAGGGCTTAATTACCGAAACTTACGAACACAAGAAAAGCAATCAGAAAGGATTTAACGCGTTACATAATTTAGGCCATTAAACGTGAGATTTATCGAGCACCGAGCCATGGGAATAATCGTGAATGAGATGATGGTTTCTTCGTCTTGTATATGACGTAGATACTTTCTTCTAAAGTATTGGGAAAAATCCGAACTAATGTAGAAGTTAGACTTTAAAATGCACGCTCACATCTTGTAACCAACAATGAGCCAAACGTATCCGATAAAAGAACAACATTGGTTCTTAATAGAAAAGAGCAAGATATTCTCATCAGACTTCCAATTGCACACGCTAAACTTGCACACTGTCATCTTATAATTAAAACTGAGTCAAACATGTTTGATAAGAAAACAGCAGTTCTTTGTAATAGGAAAGAGCAGGTTATTCTGACTAAACTTAAAATTGGACACGCTTAACTTGCACACTGTCATCTTATAACTAAAAGTGAGTCAAACATGTTTGATAAGAGAACAGCACTACATAGTAATGGAAAAGAGCAGGTTATTCTGACTAGACGTAAAATTCCACACTCTCATCCTGTAATTAAAAACGAGCTAAATATATTGGATAAAATCCCAGCTCTTCTTCTTAGTGAAAAAAGCAAGATATTCTCATCAGACCTAGAATTACACACGCTAAACTTGCACACTGTCATCTTATAACTAAAAGTGAGTCAAATATGTTTGATAAGAAAACAGCAGTTCTTTGTAATAGGAAAGAGCAGGTTATTCTGACTAGACTTAAAATTGGACACGCTAAACATGCACACTCTGATCTTGTAATTAAAAATGAGCCAAACATATTGGATAAAAAAACAACATTTGTTCTTAATAGAAAAGGACAAGTTATTCTCATCAGACTTAGAACTACACACACTAAACTTGCATGTTTCCATCTTATAACCAAGAACTGACCAATCATTTTTGATAAAATGAGCAGCATTTTTAGGTAAGAGCAATTTATTCTCATTAGACTTACAATTGCACACTTTCATCTTATAACTAAAAGTGAGTCAAACGTATTTGATAAGAAAACAGCACTTCTTTGTAATAGGAAAGAGCAGATTATTCTCACTAAGTTTACTATTGGACACGCTAAATGTGCACACTCTCATCCTGTAACTAAAAATGAGCCAAAATATATTGGATAAAAGCCCAACTCTTCTTCTTAATGGGAAAGAGCAAGATATTCTCACCAGACTTAGAATTGAACATACTAAATATTACAGCTAAAAATGAAACAACCAAGCGCAATCTTTGTAACTATTTATGTATACTTTGTAACTATCACTCTGTCTGTAGATCAACTTCAGAATTGTAGTAACGTTTCCCAGTAGGAAATTAAATTTGCTCTTCCGAATAAGGTTCAAACGTACCTAAATCATAAAAAAATATTGCGAAAATCTTCTTTATTTTCTCAAAGGTATTAATCCGTATGATCAACTACGAGGCTGTAAGCTGCCAACTTAGTTCTAGCATATACTATATCGTTTAAATTGAGATTTAAGTTGATCGTACTGTAACTATATCAATATATATTGTTATATGATACATGTACAAAATGGTTTAAATATTATTGTTTAACTTTGTAATTCACCTTACCGTATGTTATACCTAGTTTCTTTTTCTATATACTCTCCTTATGCATTTTCTAAATCACGGTCGATAATAACGACAAAAGGTATCAACAGATGCGACCTTGAATAAAGTAGATTAATTGAGAAAAGGTATCGGGGTGAAACAAAACAACAGTGAATATTCGTTTACAAGAACGAGGTACTGCGATCGAGCACGTGGATTACAAACACGTCGACATTAACCTTTTTTTCTTGGCGACGCGACGCGACGCGACGAACCAAGTGTCTGGTAGTTTCGCTGAGAATAGCAGAACTAGGTCGTAACCCAGTTGAAAGAATCATAGTACGAGCACCCAGTTTCTATCGCTAAACACACGTACCGTTTGTTTTCTTCTAAATAACTGTCATTTGTTTTCCCTCTCCGGCAGATCAGCCTTTCCCGCCTATTACACGCTATCATTTTCCATACACTGCAGCACACTGTTAATCATCGAACCACCGAGCTCGCTTCATAAATTAGCGTCAGCTTGTTCGATGAGAAATTACATGCATTTCTTCCAACGACTAGCAGCAGCAAGTCGTGAAAACGCGTATTATCGATCGCACGTTGTTCCATCTCGTTCACAATTTGTTCTGCCGAATTTAAATTTAGCAATCGTTCAGTGATCGCTGTGGAAAGTTCCGCTTGAAACTTGAAGTTCAACAGCGACAACGATCGTACTACTGCGAATTATAACTTTGGAAATTTTATATCGCGCGTGATGTTAATTATTGAAATTATTTACTTTACGCGGAAGAATCGTGGGCCACTTATGGCAGTCTGTCACGAATACGCGTATCACACAAAACGTGTTGGTAAATGAGACGCGACTGTCGTGATCGTATTCCGATAGTTTCGCTAACGATAGTTGTCATATTTTTCTCCAGTTTGAAATATTACGTTGTCCGAAAAGTGTCTTTCTTTTACAGATACGCCTTTTACAACGACGCAGCTTTATACAAACAAGAAACCTAATCTGTCGAACGTTATGATAAAATAATATAAAACGAAAAATGTTGTGCATCCATTATTTCCTTATAAAACGAAAGGAACTTTTCGGGCGACCTAATACATCTGAAAATATTCATACTTGAATTTCCTAACAAAATTCCTTGGATCAACCAAGATTTCAAAATTCATTGCAACAACCTATACGGTTTTCGTTAATAATAACAAACTTTTTAAGAATATTCATCGACAAAGCGAAGATATTTATGTCTCGTGAATTCCACACTTTTTATATTAGGTCGTCCGAAAAGTTTCCCTCGCCTTACAAGGAAATAATGGATGCACATTTTCACTTTTGTATTATTTTATCGAATTACGTATGATCTATTTTCTTCTATCAAAATAAAGATCACAACGTGCGATAGATTAGGTTTCATGTTTGTATAAAGATGCATCGTTGTAAAAGACGTGTCTGTAAAAGAAAGACACTTTTCGGACAACCAAATAAATGAGACAGTTGAAAAAAAGAAGAACGCAAAGAAGCGCGTCAGGGTTGGTCGTTTATCGATTATTTGAACAATTATTTAGATAAAGTGTGGAATGCACGAAAGATACAAAAAGTACATCGAATAGCAAAACCAAATATTCAAAAGCTATGTATATTTTAATAATATCTATTGAAATATTCGGTTTATATAGGTCCAAGAAGAACAGTAGCTTTGATACTTCAAAACCAAATGATTAATACTACTTGGAACTGTTGCACCATGTACCAGACACACCTAACAATTTCTACATTACATCACACACAAGTATAACTTATAAGCGGTTATTATTACGCTGCATTCTATTTTTATATTATTTTATAAGTGCACAGGTCCTATATATATCACGTGTAAGAGTAAACATGTAGCACTGTGAACTTTTTTAATCTTTAATCAAAAGCTATTTGTTATTGAAAAAATGAAAAATATGATGGATAATCTCTCGTTGATTTGCATCTAGTTTCTCGAATACGTTGAATAAGTCCAATAATGTACATAAACGTGAAGAATAGACTACGCATGAATATTACAAAAGTTTTCACCACCTAATTTGCTCACACATTGACTTCAGATTAGAAAGGAAATAGCTAACTTTCGATTAAGAAACGATGTTCTCTCAAAATAATCCGTTTCTCAATTTATTAGCTTCAAGTGTCTCCGATTGATCTAATAAAGAGCATAACGTCAATAATAATAATAGTAATAATATAATAATAAATGAATATAACAAAGAATTCAGAACGAACGATTTAGAAAATAATTATCTTTCCATCCGCGAGATCTCCTGCGTTTCTGGTATCAGGTGCAAATACATCTGTGTGTTGATGAAAGAAGTGTCGTACTTTCGCAAAAATGACTCAGACCCAGTATTGACACTGTAAACAATCGTATAGACTACGTAAAAAAGACAATTCCAAATTCTACCTAAAAACGACCATAATAACATTGTACACTGGAATGTGAAAACCTCTGATACAATAAACTTGCTGCGAAAGATACCGATGTCAACATAAACCACGAAAAACAGCGCGCAACTTTTGATTTCCCCTTTTTGCGTTAGAGGAGAGACACGAGATATGAATGCGAGTTGCGTGTCAGAAGTTATACGAGCGTTAATCTTCTTACGTACGATATCGTTTAAACGCGTCATCTCAACTTCATAAATACTGGCAGTGGTACTTCTTGCGCGAAGCCGCAGAATGTACGTAATAAGAACCGATTTTTAAACAAGTATCTGGCCGCTGAATCGTGACGGGCAAGCAAAAGAAGAGGAGAGGAAAATTCCGCAGCGTCTACTCTCCGCGTTTCAACGAATAAATCGCTGTTTTTCTAGACGCGGTCTAAACTGGAAGTGCAGCAGCAGCAGCAGCAGGTGATCTCGACCTGAATTTCCAACCTAATTGAACGAAACGAGGCGAGCGGGGATCACAATGGGGCGACGATGATTCGTTCCATTTCCGTTTCGTAGCGAATCAACGAAACGTCGTCTCTCTGTTCCCTCTCTCCTTCGTGTTCTCATCTTTCTCTCTCCCCTGTCTTCGTTCTGCCGTTCATATTCCCGTCTTTCTTCATCCTACGTTTGTTCTGCTGTTTGCTGCGAATCGGCCGGCCGGTCGGTTGGTTGCGTTTCGTATGCAACGGCTGTTGCACCGGCTGACAACGGCACTGCTGATCCTTCTCTGCCTTCGTGACTCGGGAAAGCTCCCGTTACAAAGCGCGCGCCGCAGGTACAAGGATATCAGACCGGTACCAGAAGATCCTGTTCTTCGGCTAGCTGGGACCAAACTGCATTTCCTGCTCGCGCAACCAGGTTACGAGATTGTTTCACGCTGCGCCGCGTCGCTTTGCTGGGGTCTTCGGCTGTACGAGCTCCGTTTGCAATTCCCTGTGTGTTTTCTGTACCATTGGCCAGTGGTCGCTTTTATTTACTATGCAGCACGCCGTGATTATAGTTATTTTATTTGACTCGTGGCTTGCAACCGCAGCACCTTCCATATCACCGAATTTTTTACTTCTATGGATACATACATTTGCGTTTGCTTTTTGTATGATTGTTATTTCTTAATTTAACCGGCAATTTTTATTCCATTTTTATTCCATCCGACATCCCATGGCTTCATCGTAAAAGCTTCGGTTTAATCGTTTCGCCACTCTACGAATTTATCTATCTCCAAATCTTTTTCATTTTGCAAATACATTTCTCACATACAGACTGCGTGTTGGCAATTGGAAATTTTTATTCCGCATCCAACATCCCGTGGCTTCATCGTAAAAGCTTCGTTTTAATCGTTTCGCCACTCTAGGAATTTCTCTGTCTCCAAATCTTTTTCATTTTGCAAATACATTTCTCACATACAGACTGCGTGTTGGCAATTGGAAATTTTTATTCCGCATCCAACATCCCGTGGCTTCATCGTAAAAGCTTCGTTTTAATCGTTTCGCCACTCTAAGAATTTCTTTCTGTCTCCAAATCTTGTTCATTTTACATATACATTTTTCACATACACTTTCCACATTCAGACTGTGTGTTAATTTTTGGTCTACTTTGGGAGAGACGAGTTTCTTTTAAGTTATTTATGTTGTCGAATCTTCTGTCGCAAAATAATTGTTTACAAATAAAATAATAGTTATTAACATAGGGTAAACGCTTCTAACATCGCGTGATGAAACAACACGAATAACATCTTTCGTTTGACACTAATTTAATACAAAATTCTCTCTTACTCTTTACTTGAGGATGATTTCAAATTTGGTAGGCGATATTAGGTGCATTTACGATATTCGAAAATAACGTGACCTTGCTACACTTCTTTGATTCATGTTAGACTCAATCTTTCTTTCTGGTTGTTAAATTTTTGTAGTTTAGAAAAAGTATAAACGAATCGTTGTTTGTACGAATGGCTTCCGCTCTAAATGTACAGGGAAGTGTTTTTGAAACGATAAAATTGTCTGTTTGTTGAAGAAAGGATCGTCGTAGATATGTAGATACGATTTTGCACTTTAAGTGTATATTTACGTTTCTATTGAAACGTTAAAAATTTATAGATTGCTAAAACAGGAGTAAGAATCGTTCTGACTATTAGAACATACAAATTCGAGGATCAGCAAAGTTAAATAAAACGACTGTTACGTTTCAATTTCGACGAGCTTTCTTTCTTACTCCAGTTGTATGGCCTAGTAACGTAGAACGAAGTACGCTACGACATCGATTACCTGTCATTTAACAGGTTGAAACCGGCGTGGGCCACGGCCACCGGTGGCCCACGGTCTGCGCTTCTATCTGGCGGCGTGGGCCATTTACGTTTCCAATTTCAATTTGTAAAAATGCGATTTAACGAAGACTGGAATAAAAAGCAAAGACGTCGTTGGTGAAAAAGCTTCAACGTGTTAACGAAAGCGCGGATTGTAAGAACACGGAATAATTCAGACATTTTCATCATTGTTCAAGTTGCGTAAGAATGTTTACAACGTCGATGAATGAAAGAAAGTTTATGCGTAATTGGATATCAGTGTAACTTTGGTATTGCGCAGATTTCATTTCTTCGAAAATTCTGAAAATTGGAAAATTTTCTACGAACTTGAACGTGTTTAACCCCTTAATCTACGATTTACGTTCGAGAATTTATGTTTGGTCGAGATCCACAGACTGAAGAAACACTACCCGCTAGATCTAAACGCTACATTGAATTAGTTATCTAAATTAATTAATATTTACTTATTTATAATACTTACTAATAAATTATACTTATCTATAATAAGTATTACCTTATTATAAATAATTAGCCATGTCACTGCGCCACGCCAGAAAAAATTGCTGAAAATTCTCAATGCGAGAATTGATTGTAAATTTTAATAAAAAAAAAAAAGAATTTACGTTTGATCCGATCCTCTTAAAGGGTTAAAAGGTTAACCGAATACATAGATCATAATAATATGCTACATTCTGAAAGAAGAATAACTTAAAAAAAAATGCACTGATTAAACGCTATAACGATACAACGAAAAGATATTAAAAAACCCAAAAGAAGATAATATAACGCAGACATATATGTTGCTGTGTTTGCGTTGCAATTACTTTGAACGCGAAAAATAAACAAATTTTAATCGTCTGTTACAGATTTTTCTTACTATGTCTAAACGCAACAGCTATCTCGACGCAACAAATTGTACGTAAAGAGAAGCCGATGTGACTCTCTTTCGTGTGACGTACACATTCAATTGCACAATAACGCGGTTTATTTTTCTTAAGGAGACTCGTTAAATAAGCGGAGAAATACGCGGTACGTTGCAGATTTATTGCTGTGGCAAAATGAAGGAAAGAATACGCTAAACAAATCGACCAGAGTGCGTATATATTAGTCGTTGCACCTGTTCCTCGATTCGCTCGATTCGCAGACGACATGCTGTAGGTATCTACAGCGTTCGATTCTTGGCACGATTTCAACGTTCCTTCTATCTTTTTTATACCTATGTCGAAACGTCAAGATCATTTCACAACAGGGACACAAGGAACCTGCATATATCTTGTGGAGGGACGCAGGGTCAGAATTTTAAATATTTACTACCACATACTTCCTCTGATACTGTAACGCAGCTGGTAACGAAGAACGAAGCGAGAACGTGGAGATGTTGAATCAACGAATTGATTAAAAGAAATTAGTCCGCAGGATTTTTCAGACACCTCGGACAATCACACAAAGAGTCTGACAAAAAAGTTTTTTTTTTTATTTAGTTGTTTACGTTCACAATTTGTCCAATTTGGACATTTGGTAGAATTTTTTGGCTCTTCGATTATCATGTGGGTGGCTATCCCCAGCGGGGTACCATCTTCGTGACAAAAAGGTGTCTGCAACCAAAGGTGATCAATTTCAAGCTTTCGATCGACTACGAATTGCGTTGTCAAGAAACTGAAACAGATTCTACTGCGATGAGAAGCTAAGGTCGCAGCTACTTGGATCTTAAAGTTTGAAAATTATTAATTTAAATTTAATTAGTTTAAGAGACATTTTAGCTGTAACGTCGTAAAACTGATCGTATGGAAAACAGGAAAAGATAGCACAGTACTTTTCTGTGCTTACGTTTCCCTTGTGTCTCGAGAAACGACAAGTTTCACAACATTAAAGCTAAATCAGCTTATAAACAGATCATTTGCCGACCTATTTCCGAGCATTTCGATTAACCGAATTGATTCGCTGCTTGAACTCGTTCACCTACACCTGACCTCTCGTTTTATGAACGAAGAACAGTAAGTAGCGGGGATAATTGCTGAAATCCTACTAGCAATTTTAGTCCAACTCAATTTTCGATCTATTGTACGAACTGCAATTACGTAAACTGTTTGACCTCCGACAAGTTCAGGCAAATGGATCTCCGCTATAGCTACATGAATTGTGGAAAAATGTGATTATTCGCGCAATGCGTTTTAGATTCGAAACGATATAACGTTTTTTAAATCAACGATACACAATGAACGATGAATAATTAATGTATCGTGTGTAACCTTTAACTGTAGGCTACTAGCCTCTAGAAAAATTTGAATTTGTGTCTCGTTGGCTTGCGTATAGCGCACCCAAAATCTATCGAAGAATTTGGAAGGCTTCGATGTTCGAAAACCTTGAAAATTGTATAGATCTTTATCGAAGAAGAAAGAAAATTTCGTGAAACACGCACTCGGTCTTCTTCTTTCGCCTCTTTCGCTTTACTTTACTTTTGTTTCTTTCTTAACTTTAGGAGGAGCGACCTATGGAAACGTACGAGTGCCCAATCGATTAAACAAATTATCGCCTTACATGGAAACAACATACTAAATCAATTTTAATAACGTTGAAACTGCTTTTAAAAATGTCTGATCGTCTTGCGACGATCTTTTTCAATCGTCTTCAATATCGTTATTCACAGCGGCGTTTGTAATAATTGTAAATGTTGAAGTGATTCTCACTTCTAGGGGAACTCTACATCTGCTCTAGTGTTTAGTTTCCTTAGTCCTCGAAGCCATTGAGTATTGTTTAGCATTAAATCAATTCGAAGAGCCTCTCAGCCTCATAGTCTTTTCTAGGAACAAGCCTAGCACAGACGGTGCAGCGGGGTATAGACAGGCCAGTTTTCGTAATTATATAAATACATCAAGGCAAGGGTACCGCAAGGAAGCGTAGGACCAATATTATACACACTATACCCGGCTGACATACTAACAACTACCAACAGCAAAATACTGACATTTGCGGACGACACGGCTGTACTAGTCAAGCACACTAATCCAGAAACAGCAGTCACATTACCACAAGAGCATATCACAAAAATAGAAAAATGGTAACAGGATAAACAAATAAAAGCAAACACCATTAAATGCAACCATATTACGTTTACACTATGAACATGGAAACCACGAAATATCCAATTGAATGGCACGCACATAACACAAACAATGCAAGTTAAATACCTAGGACTCCACTTAGACACACAACTTACATGGAAGCAACATACTAAATCAATTATAGACAAAATACGGATAAAAAGAAGACAGATGTACTGGCTAACTAGTAGAAACTCTGAACTCAGCATAGAAAATAAACTAAAAATCTACAAGACGATAATAAAACCAATTTGGACGTGTGGAATACCACTATGGGGGACAGCAACAATGAGCCACATAAATAAACTATAGTCGCTACAATCGAAGATACTGAGAACAACAGTCAACGCCCCATGGTACGTCAGAAACGAGGATATACACAAAAACCTAAAAGTACCAAATGGTCAAAGAAGAGATCGGCAGGTACGCAGAAAAAGACAAGGAAAGAACTACAACACGTGGAAACCAGCTGGCTGCTGAAGCGAGCAAAACTCTCGTAGAAAGAAGACTAAAAAGAAAACGAAGATGGTATCCCGCTGGGTGTAGCCATCCACATGTTATTTAGCAATTAAGCTAGAAAAATTTACCAAATGTCCAGCTGGACAAATTGTAAAGTACAAATTAAATAATAAAAAAAAAAATTATCGCGTACGTAACACAATGATTAAAGCAAAGCTACTGTACATAATCGAGCGTGCTGTAAGAAAATTAATTCACCCTGTATTGATAGCGCTATATGCGATAAAATTCATAGGAACAATCAACAGATGTCTGGCTGAGACGAGGAAGACAAACGCGGCTGACGAAGCTGTCTGGGTGGAGAACGGTGTACCGTTAGGCCATCGAAAAACCAAATGTCGCGGACTCTAATGGGTGGCCATACGCTTGTCGGAAATACGAGGCATTTACGTGGAAAGCCAGTCGGTGAGAAGGCAGCTAAAGCATTACGTAACGCGTGTTCTCCATTTGCTAGCGCTTCAGCGACATCGGCTCTCGGCGACCGCCTTTCCGCCTTTTTACTCG